>NC_089538.1:24956820-25256820 GCF_963924715.1 Thunnus thynnus
TTGATCAGAAAATTCTTAAGAAATTACCAACCTGTAAAGTAAAGTGTTGACTTTTGCACCTTTTTGGAATGGCAGACTCATTTTTCATTCCAAAGACCACAATTCACCAACATCATCAGGCTGATGCAACATTAGGCCATCATGGTGTATTATCTTTTCTTACTATTCATGGAACAAAAATCATCAGGCATGCTTTTTCATCACTTACCACCGATAACTCTCTGTCTCTCCCTCAGAGTGAAGGACATGCTGTTGACATAGTTGTAGATGTTGTTAGTAGAGCGGGTCAAGTCATCCACCTGAGGCTTGAGTTCAACGATGCTCTGTGAGAAAAACAACAGATCAGTCAATTCAGTTCATTCAAATTTTGACCAATTTTGACACAGAAAATCTTAGTTGAAACTGATTTCCAGCCTGATTTGTGGTCCCTACAAAAGCTCTTGTGACAAGCCGAGACAAGGAAATAAGAAGTGAAGGGAAAAATAGAAAAATAGAAAAGCAAATGAGCTTTCATTTACACTCTTGACGTTCCTCTCCTGCTTCTGCAGCATGGTCTTCAGCTCGCAGCCATTGGGACACAGAACACCCTGGTGGACAGAAAAACGTAGTTAGTTTTCTGTACATCTGTGACTAAAATACTTTTAAAACATTTATTGTTCTTTTTTCTCCTTTTATATCATCGCTCACTATTCCAAACAGGAAATAAGTTTTTGTTGTTCTATCTTTACTTGTAGAACCATTTACTGGCAGTTCTGAATACTTTACATTAGCACTTACACCAGCATTTGTCACTATTATGTCATTACTGCGGAAGAATTAAGCACAAAAAAGCATTTTCCTACTTCAAAGACGCTCCAACATAAGAGATTTAAATGAAAGTGTTGCTCTTTGGCAGCAGACTACAGACTTCATTATCATGAAACGACAATCTGAACTAAAATAATGAGGGATTACTAATGTTAAAGGAATTATGGAATACAAAAAGTTTAATTTCTGTCTGTTGATTTTCATTGCATCCTAAAATGAATTGAAACCACTGGCTGTCTGGAAGCAAGCGGTCTACAAACTAATGGTATGCTTTTGAAAATGGTCAGCAGTACTGTATCATCTATGCACTCTGTCGTCACTGAACTACTGAACTAAAACATGTCACATCCACGGCTGGCTCCTCCTACCATCTCCTCTGAGGCGTGTGTGCATCCTCCTGCCTCCGGCTGCTCCACCTTCTCCTGGGCGGTTGGTTTTCCGCCTCGGGATTGGGTTTGGCGTTCACGGTATCTGATCACAGAGTGAGAGACACTTCACCAACATATCAAACACACACTGAAAGACACTGATGACTAATTATCATATGAAGTCAGATAGTGTTTGCAGTGTGGACGACTGCATTAGAATGTATTATAATTGTCAGTCTATCTTTCTTTCTTTTATTATTATTTTTTTGTCATGTGTCTTCATGTGAACGTACCTGCCGGTGCCGGTTATAGGCGGTGGGTTATGTTGGCTAGGGGTGTACCTGTCACCTCCCCTCGAAAGTGGACGGTGACCACGAGCATGTAGAGCCTGGGCATGCGATGAAACAAGAGGAAAAAAGACATGATGAACAACAGAAGTAAGGTAATGACATTACTAAAATAAGTGAAGCATATTTGTTCTACGTACCCCTCCACTTCCCGCTGCTGCGCCCGTGGGGTCCTATAAAAGGAAAACAACAGGAAACTTCTGTGAACACACTGGAAGATAAATATAATTTTTTCTATCATGTTTGAGATTGTAAATGGACACTTTATGATGTGAGTTCTGGTGCTTTTGGTGCTATAGAAGTATTGATTAGATTGTCTTATAATATATATATATATATATATATATATATATATATATATATATATATATATATATATATATATATATATAATCACACAATGATTAACTTAATTGGATATTTGATTGGTATATAATTCAAGAATGCTATTTCTAGCATTATGATGAAGACAGACTTTGAATCTGCTTCCTGATTTTGGGGAACACAAAAACTAAAATAACTAAAAAGTCTGATCCTTCAAGTAAAATTTCAATAATATATATTTTAATAATGTTTACTCTAAAATATTCAAACTCTTGGCTGTCATTCCATCAAATAGACATTTTGTGGGTAATAATATGTTCACATGTCCTCGATATTCAGTCTGACAAATTCGGTATCTTTTGAAGTGTTTGGATCTTGATAATGATTTCGTTCACTCACCAAGCCATAGTCATCATAGTCCAGATCGTCGTGAGCCCAGGCAACAAACACACAGAGACACAGCAACAGTAGCGTCTTCATTGTCTACTGTCAATAAAGTTACTTTTCTCAAATTCGGGTCAATCACTCCGCTGTCTTCAGTGTGCCTTCACCTCTTTTCCTGTCCCTCAAATGTGATTTGACCAAGTATTTATCCTCTGTCTGTCTCTCTCTCTGTGTGTGTGGATGTCCTCCCCCAACTTTTATTGATCTGTGGAAATTGGTCAATACCTGCTGGGACAGTTTACCCAACCTGAGTCATCGCTTTACATGGTCAAGCTGAGGTTTGTGAAGGAACAAAAGGGCAAAAACAACTAAAGAGTTTACTGATAAGTCAGAATTTACTGAACATATGTCTATAAGCAGTTTCCAGTTAGTTCCATCTCCAAAATGTAAAGAAACTGAGAAAAGCAATATTGTTTTTCAGATTAAGTTCTGAATTATGTATTTAGTTTGAGATGTTTTTTAAAAACCCAGGGGTTGCAGAATTGTCTTAAACATTTATCTGGTTTAAATCAGGTGTAGGCAATAATCATGAAGAGTTAATCCAGGCTGGAAATATATATCAACCAACAAAACAAGTAAAAGATTCAGTATTTCTCAATCAGAATTGTACTCCTGGAATCATGTTTAAACAATAAACTACTTGTTGGGAAATAATCCTTCCTGATTCATGACCTGAGACCAAAGAGATCAAAAAAGCTGCTGATAATTCTCACAACTGGGAACCTGAAACTATAAAATGTTGGTGTTTTGATTGAAAAAACAACTTGAAATGATTAATCAATTATATCAAAATAGTTACTGATTAATTTTTCTATTGACTAATTGATTGATCAGCTAATTGTTGCAGCCCTAATAAATACAATATGTATAAGAAAATGAAAAAGTATATGAGAGGGCTACAATGAATTATGGCTTGCTTGGCCCCTCATACAGAAGTGCATTTAAATTAAGAAGGATGGGTCATGTGATCTAAAGGGGTTAATTACTTTACCTCTAATAAAGGCATCTTTCAAAGATTTTGAACATTGAGATTTGCTTGATTTATTATACTTTTCTCTTTAGTTAATTGTTATTACTATTATTACTATATAAATGTTCTCTGTGTAGACGTTGCAGTCCATCACTTTCAGGAAAAACAGTTGAGCAATGGAGCGACTGTTTGTTCCGAGTCCAAAAGGGTACGAGGTGCCGCGTTACGAAATCAAAGGCCTCAACAGACACAAATGCAAACATCAACTTGTACTATTATAGAAGTGTGGACATTTATTAACTTAATGTTATACATTTATGATTTATCAGCCTAAACCATAAGCTGCCTAACCAGTAATTCTGACATCTCACCGTAACATCAATGTACGTTAAAAGGTTTCAGGTTCAAACTTTAACACCAAAAGCAAATTTAATCCCATGTGTCTCCACAGCGTAGGTGTACGAACAGACTAATGTCCCCATATTATCAGCGTGTGAACAGAACATCATCTGACTCATCATTTTCAAAACCAAGGCGTCTTATTCGTGAGTCGAACTGTAATGACTCACCTGTGTGTCACACATGTGCTTCTAAATCTGTCATCGTGTTTATTATCTCTTGTTTTTGCTCATCTGCTGCTGAGTGACAAACCTTCTTTGTTGTTTTGTGATATTAGTATCCTATTTATGAGATATTCTATATCTAAAAAACATAAAAGTTCATTTAAAAAAAATATAAAAGTTCACTTTATTAGAAAATGTTGACTGTCACATCTATGTATTACTCTTACAAAGAGTTGCTTCAAAGCCAATGAATGACTGAATGAATGGAGGGAAGGAAGTATACTTTTTATTAGTAATAAAAGGGACATTTTAATAATTTGATGGCACAAATTACTAACTTGATGAAAGAAATAGATACCAGATACCAGGTTCTGTTTACACCATTCATACTTTTAGTTTGAAACTCATTGTGTTGTCCATGTATGTAGAAAATGTCCTTATTTTGTGAGACAAATGCTTTCACAGTTCAGTGTTGTACATTTTTATTGACACATTTAAAAAAAAAAAAGTAATTTAGTACTTAAAAGGTTATACACTGGTCCAGATATGAGACGGGTTAGACTGGTTAGCCCCGAATCAGATGGATTCATCTGGATCAAATATTTGCTGGTGGATTAGTTAGACTCGGGCCACATCTGGGGAAGTCACATCTTTGCAAACAAAATTAACCTCTAAAAGACAAAACAAAACCTCTAAAAGCTATGTGTGTGCGTAATATTATTGATGATATTTAACAAAAACAAGGAATGAAATGAGAGGAAACGTCACTCCAGCTGTCGGGTGCAGCAGAGTCAGGTCTGAGTTCAGATCCTCTTGGCACAAACGAAAGGGAGACTTTCATTGCAGGAGGCGTAGTTCCAGTTATGCTCATCTGCAAAATGGAGGACAGAATTATTTGACTTTGTGGGTTTTCAAGCTGTAAATACAATGAAAATGTTGACTGTAGGTAGGACTATCATACCAGATCCTTCACAGGTGTAAAATCTTTAGCTTAATATTCAGACTGAATGATGTTTTATTATCAGCATATTATTCAGTCTGACATTTCCTTCTCGTCAGTAAACTTTCTGTGCGGGCAGGGTTAGACTTTTAGTGACTGACATATTGAACATCAGGTCTGTGAGCCAATAGGAAGAGACTAGATGAGAAGCGTCACTTCCTTTTCTGTCACAAACAACAGTTCAGACTGAGAGTGTAACAGTACTATCACTTCTGGGGAAAAAACAATTAAAGAAGGCAACATAAGAGTGAAATGTTATAGTATTACAGTGCAAATATAACATTGTCTTCAGTCTCTTATAAATATGTTTCTAACTATCATAACCAACTTAGCATTTTAACGTTTGCAGAGTGAAATAAAGAGAAAACTGTCCAACTTAATGCAAACAGTGTTTTTAAACATAAGCTGATTGTATTCTGTGATTTTGTGTTTGTTAACGAAGCATAGGTACCTTATAATCCTGAGAGGGATGTAGTTTAAAAAAATTACAGAAAATATATATTTTTTAATTTCTATATTGTTTTGTATGTATTAGGGATGTGCAGAGGGCCCAGTATTTGTATTTGTATTCGAATAAAAGTGGAAAAAAAGTTTTTGTTTTTATTACGCTTTTAATTTTAGGAAATTAAAGTGTTACAATAAGTGTTCATGAAGTGTTCCCTTGGGAGCGCTTCATTTGTGTCTTTAGTTCAGTTTTATCTCTGGGGAACACCTTCAACTCCGGGAGTGATGTCCAAATGAGGAAATGTGCATCATGTAGCAGGTGGATGTGACTCCCCTCGTTGAGACCTGCTGATAGACGTCACAGCGGAGCAGAGGAGAGACACTGAGATAGTGATGTAACCGACCTGCACTCTGGTATTTAACATGTTTTTTTTCTTCCTGAAAACGAATAATTTTTAAAATATTTGTATGAAACAAATATTTGTAAAAAAAAACACTATTTGTGCTTTGTCGAATAACGTATTTGTATTCAGGCACACCCCTAGTATGTTTATGGTTTGAAGGCAGCGCAATTCACTAAAATCGAATAATTGGGTAATTTAGCCCAATATTTATTTTACACTTTACAAGAATGAGTAATTGTCTAGTTTTTTACCTGACAAAAAACACGATGTTAACGCTGCTTAGAGTCTTAATCAGAAAAATGTGATGTGTGAACGTTTTTCAAAACAGATTCAATAAAGTAAAACGTACCTCACGTCAGACCCTACTCACTTCCCATTGGCTCGCACAGCCGCGGTTTCCCAGATGTTTGCAGCTGGACAATCTTAGACCCAGAGATTGTCCAACTGGATCTTGTTCTGGGTACAGAATATTTTTTAACGTTGCTTTAACGTGATTTTATCACGTTGATTGCTTTTATGCTGATGTTAAGCATCTTGAACTGCCATTGTGTATGAAAGGTGCGATACAAATAAAATTTACTTGACTAGATATATTTGGATGTTTTGATGTAATATTCAGTCTCAGCTGAGGCTGTACGATCCACTGTGCAGTTAGTATAAATTAAGCAAGTTTACAGAGAACAGCAGGCTGTTTGTTTAAGTACAGTAACCTGTCGTATGGACCTCTAGGGGTTAAGAGTCAGAGGTCATGTGACTATCCTGCTGTGATGTAGCATTTGCATTAAAATGCCGAAGTCCTCTGGCAACAGAGCCGGTAACAACCACTAGATGGCAGCACAAGCAAGATGTTCATCCTGAGTGTAAACTTTTTAATGAATATTAAAAGTTTGTATGCATGTGTATGTGCAGTTTATTTACATCCATAATTCATCATCAGACACTTCTCCGTTCTTTCAACGTTGTAGTCCGTGTACCAGTTGTTGTAGTAGAACTTGGAGCCGTCGCTCCACATCCAAACAGAGTGCTACAGACAGACAAACACAGAAACATTTGCAAGTTAGTTACATTTTACATGTGCATTACATGTTTTATGGGCTGTTTTTCTATGTATTTTGAACTCTACGCTCAAGATTTAACATTTTAACATTTAAGCTCATAACAGTTGGATTCCCAGTAGGGTTCACTATTCAAAATTCATCTCATAATTACTGTTGCTTTCATCTGATAGAAATATTTATTGGTCAACTGCAAAATATCTTCCCTTACTAGTATCTTTGTCACAATTCAATGTTAAAATTTAGGGAACTTTGCCAAAATATATCTGTTCGGGTTATGTATTTGTGTAAAAATGTACAATAATAATAATTCTCAAATATCAATGTCCATATACTTGTATGGCATCAAAGCCTCCAATCCAGGTTTCAGGGAAGTCGAAGGTGTCTCCTCTGGTCAGAGCCTGGATGAAATGATTCTCATCGTAACTGTGGATGGATGCTAGGTTAGCACGTTCAAACAGACAGTAACTCTGCAGGGAAGAAGACAGCAAGGAGTTTTGGTCATTGTCTTCATCACGCCAGGGCTAAATTAATGAATTGACATTTTTAATCTATTCATCTCTATCTGTCCTCACCTCAGCTTCAACCCATGTCTTTGGGCTGTTGATGAAGGTGAAACACCGTTTTCCAAAGCGGGACCAGCCGTAGGGGCAGTAGAAATCCCTGTCTACAAAAAAATGTATTTTAAATACTTTAAATACGGCTGCACAAATAACATAAACAATATTAGAATTCAGCATTAAAATCAAATGTGTACTAATTGTGTTCTAGAGAGTGTGCCTAGTTTTATTGCTTATCTTCATTCCAAGTCTAATGTTCATTTTGTAAATTATGGTCCCATTTAGAGTAAAATAGACAATAAAGCAGCGTATGCTGTTGGGGCGTGGCAAACTTATGTTTAAAAAGTCGCTACCATGGTGACAACTTGTTTAGGTAACTTAGCCATGGTGTAACCCCAGATTCACAGACTATAGCTGTAGCATAACCGTAGCCGTAGCGCGTTTTCAGTGTTTTCAGTTCATTAAAGTTAATTATGACATTTTGGTCGCCTAAAAAAGTCTTGTTCAGTGTTTGGTCAAATTTAAAGACTCTCTAAAGAGTCGGATGTTCAGTTTTTCCGGTAAGCACATTTTGCTTAAATGGTTTTAAGCCTATTTTTGCTGGTGAAAATTAGCATTAGCATTATCACAGTTAACCATGCATTGTGCTAACCAAGCTAGCAGATAGTGCTATGGTCAGCCCCACCCTCTTGTCAAAATATGGTCACTCCTGGCTCCAAAAATCCAAGAAGGCGACGGTCAAAATGCAAACTTGAGGCCTCAGAACGGGACAGGTCGTCACAGGGTGAAAGGTGACATTACGGTGGCTACGTCCATTATATTTTTAGTCTATGGCAAAAGCTTGATCTTCAAAGTAACTCCTAACTATATCTGTTAATAAATAGACAAATGTAGATAAATGAATTCAAAAGTACAATATTTGCCCCTGAAATATGGTGGAGTATTAAGTGAGTACAGTACTTAAATAATTTTAGTTAGTTACATTCCACCACTTTTCAAGAACTCAACCCAGCAATATTAAGCTTTATGATCCGACAACAAGTAAAAAAATGTGACACACACATGTCATCACTCACAGCAGTCAACTTGTATGATCCCCGGCGGCGTCTTTGTGTTGGGTATCTCCTCTCCAGTGATGACGTTGACGCACCAGCAGTACCTGGTCGACCCCGAGCACTGCTGCGGCAGGAAGTTCCCGTTGGCGTCGCACTGCGGGACGTACGCTCCCATCGTGTCGAAGCTGTGATGCATGATGTACTCACACTGACCCATGTGCCTGGAGACGGAGGAGTTGAGTGGCATGGCTTGGCTCAGAGTCAGAATGGTGCAGAGCGTCAGAGACACACTGAGTAGCTCCATGGTGGTGATGAAGAGGGAGTGTGGCCTGTTATAAGTCAGGAGCGAAGGAGTCAAAAACCATCTCACGAGCTCCAAAATCGAGTCCATAGAGTCAAACATTTTTCTGAAAAATGTATCATTTTTGTAATTTCTACCTTCATCCCATTAGATACTGATACCTATCAGCACTGGCTTTGAAATAAGGGAGATTTTCCAGGACCCCACCTGACAATAATTTTTACATTATGAAAAGTGTTTCCTCTCCCGGCTCCAAAACCTTCAGGCTGAAAGAAATGCAGATTTTTGTTTGTTTGTTTTTTAATCAACATAATGAGAACAAGTTTTTAATGAACATAACTACAAAGTTGCGAAAAAAGGTCATACCTGTACATGTACTTAATTTGTCTTTCCAACAATAGCTGCACATGGTTACGTTTCGGCACTCACAATGCTAACTTAAGTAAAACATCCGCAGTGATATGAGACAATACAAGTGAACCTTTTCAAAATACATATACCTTAACCTAAATCTGATATAAACATGTTTTTAGTGGACTCCTAACGCTAACCTTAACCCTAGGGAGCCATGTGCAATTACAATTTTATATACGGAATTATAATTGCACCTAATTTCAAGCATGCAATGGGACATATTGAGCACAAAAACAAATAAGATTTGCAGATATATGAGGTATAATTTCTCTAAAAAACATTTGACATAATAGAGGTATATATTGTGCACTTATGGAGATAATAGTAAACACGCAAAGACAACTTTTCAGCACAGAATCGATTTTCATTTGCTCAAATTAAATTAGTCTTTGCAAGATACTAAATGCTGCTTACATGTATGTTCAAAATATATTTAAATGTAATAATTTAATATTATATATATATATATATATATATATATATATATATATATGTAGCCTATAATAATACTGGGGTTAAATAAAGTGATAATTGTGTTAATTTTAATAGAAAAGCAGAGCTTTTCCCAGGACTCACCTTTTTCAGGATCAGCTGGTGTGTCGAGTCACGTCTGACAGACTCCGCTGCCTTTTATCAGATCACTGACGCTTCTGCTTTGCTATTATTTCATTTCCCACGACTTCGCCGTAGCTTTGAGATCATGTTTTACACTAACAATGACTCCTTTCAGCAGGGAATAACTTGGCAGACCTGCAGAGATGGATATTGCTTCATTTACCTTATTATTTACTTATTGTACATCGTAAGACGAGCCCTTGTGTACAAAGTCATTAAGTTATAAAGTTCACAAACTATTGTAATCATGTTGAGTTTTGGGTTACATCATTTTTAAATCGGCCTTTCAATTCATTGTTCACAGTGTCTCATTGTGTGTCGACTTCCCAGACTTTCACCTTCTAGTATTCAGGTTACTTGTAACTGTAGGTTCAAAAGAAATGTTTTAAAAACTATGTGATACATCAAAATCTATCTTATCACATCTAAAGCTGCTCTTATTTTACAACCTTGTATTGTGGAAATCTGGTTCACAGACTATATTTGCAAGTAAACACTGACTGGATTATAGCATATAATGTCATCCAGCATCCATGAAGCTCTAATTTACAATGAATCTACAATATTTTCGTGTCTCATTTTTAATAAGTAGCCTGTTTCCCAAACTGGTCATTAATTACATCAGTATCGTTACTGCTGAGTAACTGGCGCCACCTCATGTAAAATAATCTAATAATCTGGGATATCATTTTCATTTCATAATAGATGTTTGTATTTCAAAATGCACCTTTTGTCAGTTTTATTTGTAATGACGCTTTTAATTGCTGTCTCACCTTTCAGCCAATCACACGCCACCTAAATCTGCTGCCAGTTTTAAGCACACGTTGGTTAAAGCAACAACACTGAAGTAAATAAACACAGAACACAGACATTTTATTTATTTAGCTTAACAAGGCTGCATGTTATCTAGCTGGGCTAGCTCGGCAGGGCTGTGAGCTTGGATTCATCTGAAAAGCCTTTAACTTGTAGCATGAACAGGGAGAGCAGGTGTTTTACAATAAAAAACACATTTTAATTTCCTCTTTATATCTCTATCGGTGTCAAACATGAGGCTGAAAATCAGGTAGAAACTATTTTACATCATTTACATTTTCCCTAAAATGCTTAGACAGCTAAATCATTCCTACAAATTATGACTTTTATGTTATGACTCACTCTTTTCATAACTTAGATTATTAAATAATGGATTTATAAAAAGAATAGGCCAACAATAAAAGATGCAAATAATTTATTGATTTAAATGTGTGTACATTCAGTGTCTGAGCAGTTTTTAATGCATGTGTGGATTTTTGTTATTTTCAGGGGAAACAAGCAGATAATAATTACATCTTATGGAGTCTATTTTAGTATCTGGACTTTGACTCAGTATTTAAAAAATCCTGCCATGACTTTGTCGTTATTATTTGTCCTCAATTAAATCTAGAAAACATCATGTATTATATGATAAACGTGTGATATTCACTTTTTTTCAGTTGAAAGTTTACACAATCAGTGTTGTCAAAGCAAACACTGGAAACATTTGTGAGTAAGTAAGTTTGTTCTCAGCAGTTCCTCCACCTTGTGTGCAAATAGTGACTGAATTAAACAACCTTTAAATAGTTTTTAGGCCCGAGGTGATTCTACTCTGCTGCTCACATCTCTTTGCACGACACTGTGTTCTTCAGTCTCTAAATGTTCTGTGTAGTCCACTCAGCCAGTTTCCCCCAGTGGTCACTCATGTAACTGCAACAGAAAATCCCCTGCAGCCCAAGAAGCATTTCCCCCCATAGACCACTGTTATAACAGAATAATAACAAAAAAATGTACATAAATTGTACATAAATATAGATAAAGATTATACATTTTGTGAGTTTCATTACCTTATTTACCTTTTCTAGTTTACTGCTTCTTCTCTATATGTTGAAATGTTTGGCTACTATAGTTGAACTTTAAGTGAATGATCACCATCGTTCACTCCAGTATCCAGCTCTTGTAATACTTCACTTCCTCTTCCACCTCCTACCACAACAGATCATCAGAGATAAGTTACGTGTTTATAAAGGGAAGAAAGACAAAAGAGCAAATAGAAAACAGAACGTTTGCTGTTGGCGACTAGTCCCATATGTGTCACACATAGGCTTCACAGCTCAAAACTATTAGAGAAATGAAACACAAACATTATTTTTCTTTTTGCCGTTATCTCGGAGCAGTTGGTATTTTCTGAGGTGTTTTCATGATCGTGCAGGTGCACACTGCCTGCTGGGGATGAAACCAACGTTTAAATCCGGTACTTCTGCAGCAGACACCGTGTTAAGTTCATACAGTGAAGAAGAGAACATCGGGGTCACGTTTTGGTTCAAATCCAACAATTTCATCCTTTGCAAAACAGTGTGTAAGAAGAGAGAAAGGGCTGGGCGTCACTTCATAATGTTAGCATCAGTCAAAATACATGGTGTGAATATCATCTCACACCTATAAAACATCTGTGTAACTGGAAGTTGTAGCCTCTGCTTTACAAAACATTTTGGGTTTTTTGGGTTTTTTGTGTGACAACAACCTGTTTTTCTCTCCCTCTTGGCTATTTACTGAACATGTTTGTTCTTACAAATAAAACAGTACTGAAGTAAACATTTTAAACAGATGGGTCGTGTCCTCAGGGCGTGAGCGGTTGGTTTAAAAGTGTGAGGACCAACCATCTGACATTCAGACGGAGGACGAACAACGAAGGACACATCTGTGGTGAGTTTATTTCTCTCAGTGTGTTTTAGGAGATCAGAACAGGACAACAAACTTCTGAACTCTTTGGAGTTTATAACTGAGCTAAAACACAAGGGCTTGAGTTAGCATTAGCAGCAGCTAAATACAGCTCTGGAGGAGAGTAAACAATGAGGCTGATATCAGTGGTCAGATTAACAGTAACGATGGATTACATGCTGCTGTTTCCTCGTCAATCACTCGTGTAGGTAGGAAATTTGAATCCAGCACATGAATGGCGGACTCCGCCACTAACAATGAAAATGAGGCTGTAACTCAGGCGGTAGAGCAGGTCATCCACCAATCAGAAGGTCGATGGTGGCTCCTCAGAGCAGAAATAAGAACTTTGGGACAGTTGCAAGATGGTGGACCAGAATGACTTCCGGTTCAAGTGAGGAGCAAGGAAAGATCAAATAAGGGACTGGGGATGTAACGTCTGAACCCCAAATTGCTCCCAAAGGCTGCACCATCAGTGTATGAATGAGTGTATGAATGTTAGCATGTGGTGTAAAAGCACTTTGAGTGGTCAATAAGACTAGAAAAGCACTTTATAAATGCAGTCCATTTACTATTTAAAACTGCTATATAGAGAGCTAATTACAGAATGTAAATACATTGAATGACTATTGCAGAAAAATAGTATCAAAAACAGGTTATAATTTCATGGAAATCTTAAAGATTGTGACTGTAAACTCTTCAGGACTAATCAGCTCATGTTTTTTTTTGCTAAAACACATTGAGCTTCATTTTCAATTCTAGTAAAGAATCCAAAGTTTCTAAAGATAGTTTGCAGAAATTTCCACCGAAATGTTGGCGTTCACACAAGAGACAATGTCTTGTGAAAATCAAGGGTTTAAGAGGTTAAACTGAGAAAGCAACAGAATAGAAAATAGTAGAAAATAAATAGTGTTGAAAAGTTAAAGTAAAATGTACAAACTAAAGCTTTAAACAATGGAGATCAATCATTGTAAGAACAGTAGCATGATGTTCATTTAATCACTACAAGACACAATAAACCAATCATGCAGCTAATTTTATTCGTATATATAAACACATAGTGTTTAAACACTTGAAGGCTGCTGATATTCATGATTCTTTTCATCTCTTTTCATTTGTTCTTTTTAAATACTGCATATATTGTCTTATGTTTCTTCCCTTCATCTCATCTTGAGTTGCAATTAACAATTATTTTCAGATATCAATGAATCTGTTGATTAATTTCTCGATTAATCAATCAGCTGTTTGGTCCATAAAATTTAAAGAATTGATGAAAAATGTTGATCTCTGGTTCCCAAACTCAAGCTGACATCTTTTAATGTCTTGTTTTATCCACAATCTAAAGATATTCAGTTTACTGTCATAGAGACTAAAGAAACCAGAAAATATTCACATTTAAGAAGCTGAAATCAGAGAATTTGGACATTTTCTTCTTAAAAATGACCCAAAACGATCAGTTATCAAAATAGTTTGCTAATCACTGCAGCTCTAATCTCGTCTCTTCTTCTTTGTCTTTTTATGGTGTAAAGACTGAATTATCTTGTTGAAAGCAGCAAGTTGTTTGATGTGTGAATTATAGCGTCTTAGTAGACATGGCTTTTGTTTTGAACATGTCTTCACTGATCTGTGTTACATCTCCAGGTCGTATTCTAGCAGTGAGACACTTGGTGAACCCTGAGAAATGCGTCCAGACGTGGTAACTGCAGCGCTGCTGCTGGTTCTGATGTTTGTCCATCACACTGAGCAGAGAGAAGGTGAGAACTAAACTCTGACTAAAGCATCATATCACAGCAAAGTTCAGTCAACACTGTATTAAGTACAATTAAAGTACATTTTATTCTACTTCTATTTCTACTCTACTTCATTTCAGAGGGAAATATTTCACTTTTTACTTGACTACAGTACGTTTATTTGTCATCTGCAGTGACTTTTTATTTTTCAGATTTCAGATTAAAACAGTGTTTCTCAACCTTTTTGACCTGTGACCCTTTACATGACAGCAGCATCCGCTCCTTGTCATGTTTTATATGTAATTTGTTAGCAGCTCAACCAAATACACATTTCCTCTTTAAACTAATGTCATGGTTTCATTTATAACTGTTTGAAATGATCCAATATTTCACACAAGAATCAAAGATCAGAGAAAAAGTAATACGTTTCTTGAAAGTAGCATAAATATGTAGCCACCATCAAACACCTTCTTACCTTTAAACTAGTTTTTTGAAAATACATTTTATATTTACACATACATATACATAAGATATGACCTGTCAGAATTCAAGTTAAAGATGCTTGAAACTAACACCGACCTCCATCTGGTAAGAGTTTTGCTTTTAGATGTTTTATTACAGAGAGTTTATGAAACCCAGAACCAGTCAAACATCCTGCCATTGTGTTACTTATGGATGGAATTATAGTGAAAATAAATGATTCCTCTTTTTGCTGGGGACACCCTGGAACCCCCTCAAGGACCCCATTTTGACCAGACCCCATTTTGAGAACCACTGCCTTACTAAGACAATTTCAGACCAGTTACCTTGAAGTCTAATAACATACAGTACAGGAGTATTTGTCCTTGATAAGAAAAAATAATTATCCTAAAATAAGATATTATAAATTTCTTGAATTTTTTCTGTTTTGCAGGGCAGTTTAGTACAGTGGTTCCAAAACTGGGGGTCGGGCCCCTCCAAAGGGTCACCAGGTGAAAAATGGGGGTTAGAAAGAAGAAAAAACAGATGTTGGTTGTTGTTTTTTTTACACAAATCTGTTTTCTTTTGGGGCCTGCTGCTATAACTTCCTTCTAGCAGGTCTGATATCTTCTGATAGGAAACCAGCAGATGGCAGATTTTGTTTTAATTCTGGATCTTAGTTTTATCATAACTGAGTGAATGTGAGAGCTGTTTGAGAATGAAAGCACTGGTGTTCCTACAGATGATAGTACTATGGCGGGCCTGTGTAAGAGATATCCACAGAGGTCTTGTAGTAACGGATGGTACCGGCTTGATGAGGATCGCTGCATGAAATTTATCTCGACTCCCAAAACCTTCGATAAGGCCGAGGTGATACAAACACACACACACAGGCATCAGAAATCAGACTCATCTCACACTGACAGTTTAACTAACCCTTGTTCACATTTCAGGATCAATGCTACGACTTAGACGGCCACCTGGTGTCTATTCACAATGAAATACAGAAGATCCGTGTGGACTGTCTCGCCTGGAGGCACAGTCAGAAAAAAAATTACTTTTGGATTGGAGCCAAAAGCCGCAGGGTGAGTAGCGAACGCCTCGATGTGATCAGAGGACGGACTGAGTGGCTGAACTGATGATGTTGAATGTGAGAATATTCGTCTCAGTGATCAATCCAACACAAAGTAGAAGTAATCAGACTTTTAAAGGCATCAATATGTATCTGGAGTTAGCAGCGGTTAGCTTAGCATAGCACAAAGACTGGAAACAAGGGGAAACAGCTAGCCCGGCTCTGTCCAAAGGTAACAAAATCCACCTACCAGCACCTCTAAAGCCAAGGAAGGACTTTACCATGAGGCAAGGTAGGCAACTACCTGGGGCCCCCAACTATAAGGGTCCCAAACAGCAGTAGATTTACTATGATGTTTAGATATGTATATATTTAGATTATATAAGAATTAAAAGCTCCACCTTGAACACAGTAAATTTAAGTACATTGTGCTAATAATTCCTCTCTCTCACTAATGCAGGAGTTTTATTTTTACGGTGCGGTTTGTTAGATCTGACAGCAGGTCAAACTAAACCACCCTCTTAAACTACACTTGTCATTTCAAGTGTCTCCAATGTGGATCAAATTTTATATATATAAAAATCTGATTACAAATCCTCTTGGTTATCTCGGGCTACATGCTAATCAGGGTTGGTGCTACTCCAGTCAGGAGGTGGTAATGCACCTGTAACTGCTAACAACAGTAGAAGAAGAATGATTTATGTGGTTTAAATCCAGCTTGAGTTCCTCGTACTGCCCCATAGGACAAGAATGTTCTTGTGTCTTCAGTGAAGACTCAGTCCAGTGTTTTCTCCTCCTGAATATATGGCAGTAAAATGTTAATCTCTCATCATCTCTGATCCCTAACTGAGTGTTTTGTCTTTTCAGGAGCAATTCGAATACACTGATGGATCTGATTTTGATTATAATAACTGGCACTACAAGTTTTCAAACTACTTCCTGGATAAATACAGCTGCGCGATATCAAACTACCAGGGTAAGCAACAATGAAACAACTACTTTTTAAAAGAAATGTATGAAAAAGAACATTTTTTGGCGTATATTTTTGATAAAGATGGTAATAATAATAATAATAATGGCATATTTACAGCTGTAGGATTATAATCAGCTGCTTTCAGCCTCGTCACAGAAATGAAGAAGGGAATTTAAATCATTAAAATGAAATAGTAGTAAAACAAATGAAGGAAATGTGACAACCTGTGTTTCTTCTGTAGCAGCTACTTGTGTGAAGCGACAACATTATTCTGCCTGAATGTTGACGTTGATGTTTTTCTGTTTTTCTGTCTCCTGTTTTTCAGATTGGGGAGTTTGGGGTTTCACAGGATGCACCCGAAGGCTCATGTTTGTGTGCGCAAAACGTATGTGATCGTCATCGACTTTCATATTTTCCCTTCGGTGTCGACGGCGACACATGATCGGCTGGACCAGTTCGCTTCACAACAACTGCTGCTGACATAAGCTTTTAAATTTAAGCAATAAACACTTCAGTAAACGTGTCCGATGCTTCCTGTCTCATTATTTCTGTTTAGCAATATGACTGCTGAGTCCCCCTGCCTCTGTCTAGTAAAGTCTGCGTTTACACATTTGTTTGAGACATCCTCTTCAGAAAAATGACTGTATTTACATGGACTTAAGTATCCTGGTTTAGATCATGTTCAGGATATGACATTTACATGGAATACAGAGAAATCTGGTTATTCATTTCCCCATGTACATGATAGATACTAGTATCCTGGCTACTGATTACTGTATGTTATCAGCGCAGGCGTCTGTGATGTTTATAACACAAACCAGCTCTGTAACTCTGAGACCACTTAACTTATAGCAGGCTTAGCACTAACATTTCAAAGTTGCTGGATCAGAGCCACTTCCTCGGTTTTGATGTTTGTTTCTTTAGTATTTTCCAGTGTCCTGTGGCCTGTAGACTACACTGTAAAAAAAAAAAAAAATCGTAAAAAAATGGTAAAAAGTCTGGCAGCAAAAGTTGCCAAACACTTACCGTCAAATAACAGTGAAAAACCTTTAGTTATTCTACAGAGATTTATTTTAAAAATACGGATATTTACTTTGGACATTGTCTACATTTTTACAGTCCAACCATTATAAAATAAAAAGAAAAAGTCATTATAAAACATTGCTAGAATGTTAAACAAATGTATAAATCTGCACAAAAAATGAAAAAGATTGCAGAACTACCTTAAAATTACCTCATTTAAATGAAGAGTCTTGTTTTCATACAGTAATCTTTGGTAAATTCATAGGATTATCCAATCCATCCACAAGAACTCCCCATCAAAGTACAGATTTCTGGATGTAAAACACAGAAAAATTATGTAAAATTGCGTTCAAATTACCCTCCTTTAACACCTTTGATACCATTAATCAAGATATTTACACCAAAAGTTTTTGATTCTATTATTATCGCGACGGACATTTGGTTTGCAGGCAGCCAACACTGAGCTGTTAGCGTATCAACAATCAAAGCACACGTTTGAAATCTTTATTAACAGCAAACAGAACATAATTAGAGTTTGGTGTCCAGGCTCTGAGTAAATATCTTCCCCCACGTTGGAGTCTACGTGTGACGGTGGGGCTGAATGAGCAGTTAGCAAACCTGTGAAGCAGAGCAGCAGCAGCAGCAGCAGCAGCGGTATTTGCATAGCAGAGAGAGAGACAGGAAGTCTTGCAGCTGACATAAACTGCAAAATTGGGCGGGTGCGTCTGGTAGATGATGTGGAGAGTGAAACATGTCATGAGTGTAGTAGTGCAGCTCGAGTTGACTGCCTGAAATAGCTTGCAGGCTTTGTTCCATATATCAAATGTATCAAAATGAATAAATATAATTGCATATTTAAAATAAAATAATAATAACTTTATTTATATAGCATCTTTAAAAATAGAGTTTACAAAACACTTAAACAGACGAAACAAAAGCAGCATACTCAGCAACATAACAACAGAAAGCAAAACTGTAAGGCCGAAGACAAGACAAAAGACGCAAAAACAGAGTAGAGAGAAGACAAAGAGACGGTAAAAGAGATTAAAAAACAAACTATATATATATAAATAAATGAAAATAAAAAGAATAAGAAGACAACATCACATTAAAGCAAGTCTTGATGATGATGTATCCCGGTGGTCTCTTGGTTGCCTGGACTAAGCCATAATAAACGGTTTGGTATGAAGGTTCGGGAGATTACCATTAAATGTTTCTTGTGAAAACCAATGTAAACATTCAGTTCTTCAGCCGCCTTAAGGGATTTTTCATTCTCTCTGCTTTCACCTTGAAACTGTCAAACAAACATTATAATCTCTCACTCAACCTGTAAGGACGTTGTTTTAGAGCTCGGAGCAACAGTGACGACGACCACCGGTGTTTGCTTCAACAACAATGGATGTAGGAAGTTTTAGGGTATGGATGTTAATTATTCTAATAGTTAGATGTTCTCCCTTTGAATAGTAAATTATTATTAGTAACAGATTCCAGTGGACATGAATGTTGCTGTAATTCATTTTCAAACCTGGACCCTGTTTTCCATCTTTTTGTCGCTAAGTGACTAGTGGGGACAACAGTTCTGTTTTATATTGTGTAACCAAGAAGTCTCACTCTGAAACCTCGCAAGAGTTGAGTTGTTGTCAAAATCAGCTAAATATTCTGCCATGACTTTGAAAATCCTTTCGATAACACTAAGCCATGCTTCCCAGCACACCTCTCTCAAACTCTGTAATGGTTGAATATTTAGTCTTCCTGCAACAACTCAACTCTCGCAAGATTTCAGGACGAGACTTCTCCTTGAGTGAGACTTGGTTAGACACAATAACAAACAGACTGGATCAAGTGAAAGGTAAAGAAAAACTATTTATTTCTCTGTATGGTCCTTCTCGTAATGTTGTCAGACATTTATTATAACAATCTGAGCCTGTCAGTGGCAAAAACACTTTTAGTGGATGTATTATTAATTACATTATAGCTCATTTAGCGGCTGCTGGGTGAAGCTGCCTCGCTCAATACTGGACCGATTTCAAAAACTGTTGTCCCCATCAGTCACTCAGACACAGCAAGATGTGAGAATAGGGTCCAGGTTGAAAAATACCAAAGTTTCCCTTTAAGTATTTTGCATATCATCCTGTTGACAATGATAATATCTACCATCAAGTTTACCAGCTGGGCTTTTTCACACCTTTCTTTCTATTCTTCTTTGTTCAGTTTTAAATTATTGTAATATTACTTTATTTCCAAAAGTGAAACTAAAAACACTGAAAAATGAAGCCAATGTGGAAGTGACTTAAACCTGCATTCTCTCTAATGGCCATTGGGGGGCGACTCCACTGGCTGCAAAAAGAAGTCTGATTGTATGGAAGTCTATGAGAAAATGACCCTACTTCTCTCTTGATTTATTACCTCAGTAAACACTTTCCTAATGAGTTCATGGTCTCGATCACTAGTTTCAAGTCTTCTTCAATACATCATGATGATCACTTTGTAAATTATGGCCCCATTTAGAGTAAAATAGATGATAAAAGCAACGTATGCTTTAGGGCGTTGTTACATTGTGATTGACAAGTTGCTCCCATGGCGACAACGTTGGTTAGGTTACGTAACCATGGCGTAACCCCGGATTCACAGAGTGTAGCCATAGCCGTCGCTATTTCAGTGTGTTTTCAGTTCATTATTGTAATATTTTTGTCATCTAAAAAGTCTTTTTCATCATTTAATTGAACTAAAAGACCCTCTAAGGAGTCGGATGTTCAGTTTTTCTGGTAAGTTCATTTTGTTTTAATGGTTTTAAGCCTGTTTTTTTGCTAGCAAATATTAGCATTAGCATTATCACAGTTAACCATAGACTGTAAATGCACCGTGCTAACCAAGCTAGCAGATAGCGTCTAAATATGGCCAATTCTGGCTCCGAAAATCAAAGATGGCGACTGTCAAATCGCTAAACTTGAGGCTTGAAAAAACAGCAGTCCACAAACCACAGGATAACATCACTGTGGCTACATCCATATTTTTTTTATTTTTACAGTCTATGCTGGAGGGACAAACAGGAAGCAAAAGTGGCTGCGGTCCAGTTCATACAACAATCATATTATGCAATAAAAAAAAACATGCAACATACAACATTTTGCTACTTTACTTACAGGCTTGTTCCTTCACTCATAATCAATAGAAGAGCTGATAAAACTCAGTAAGATTTCAATTAAACAGTATTTTATCTAAACTTTTTTC
The DNA here is from genome assembly GCF_963924715.1 of Thunnus thynnus. Taxonomy (NCBI): domain Eukaryota; kingdom Metazoa; phylum Chordata; class Actinopteri; order Scombriformes; family Scombridae; genus Thunnus; species Thunnus thynnus. The sequence goes on from NC_089538.1 coordinate 24,977,710, forward strand.
AACTTTTTTTATGCATTTCTATATTTTCACAGCTACACACACAAACACACACACACAAACACACAAACACAGACACACACAGACAGACATTAAACTGGTTTCCTCCCAAAAGCAAATTTTCATGCTCACTACCTCTTTTCACACTTCAGTTCCAACTGTCACGCATGAGATTTTACTTCCTCTCTGCACAGTCATGAACATTCTCGATCTTCATCCTGTTGTCGTTCTCAATTTTAATCATTATATGGTCTCCAAGTTGTTCCGTTATTATTATCAGGAAGCAGCTCTACAAAAATCAGGTAAGAGCACACAGACTTATAGTATACTCCTAGAAAAAAACTTGAAATTGACTTTTCTAATATGCAGTCCTGCTGTGTGTCTGTGACGAAGAGACTATGCTGCTGTTTCAGACCTCATTTTTACATTTTACAATGTTTTTTTGTGTCAAAACAGATAAATTGCAAAATAAAGGACACACCTGAGTAAAATGAGGGCTCTTAAGATGAATGAATGTAGTTTGGGTTCCTAAATTAATGAATAGTTGATTGGAGCAAAAGGTAAATATAAAATACAGCTTTTGGAGCGTCTCTTGCTGATCAAAAATCACATAAAAACTGTTTTTTTTGGTTTTGCACATAATGATTCTACGTGAGGAATTTAATGCTAAAGTTGTGCAGGTACATTTTATTTTAATTTAAGGTGTTACTTTGTGTTTTCTCATGATCATGATGTAGCAAAAAGACCAAAGTCAAATCTGTGCACTATGTGGTCAGAGTGGTGAGTGCATTTACCAGAAGTATGTGGATATTCAAATTAATAATTTAAATGATGTTAAAGGAAAATATTGTATTTCAAACTTTGTGGCAACAGTTTGGGGCAGACCCTTTTCTGTTTCAATATTAACACTCTCCAGTCCAGGTTCATTTTTGGGGTTTTTTTGCAGATTTTTTCACTTATTTTTTAAGCCTAACTTATCATTTAGTCAATTTAACAAAATATAAATCAAATGACAAGAAAATTCACACAGATGCCTCTAAAACTTTACAAATCTTTAGTCACAATCACTGATAAACTATTTATATACACAAACACAACAGGGAATGTAAGAAATAAAGTTTTAATACTGTTTATTTACAAGTAATTTTATCTAGTTTTTGTGCCTTTTTATTGAAAGTACGAGCATAGCAGCTGTGAATCAGATTTAGATTGTTCAGGTGTTCGTTTACTCTACTTACACACTGATACAGATTGTTGGACAAATTAAATCTCGCTGTGCTTGTTGATATATTCAGCAGTGACTCACTCGTGTGTTATACATGAACCCTTTGGGACATTAGTCACAATAACACATTAAAGACTTCCTCTTGTCTCAAGTCACACTTCCTCCCGTCGTTTCTTTCACTTTGTCTCTTTGTAACACTCGACTAATTTGCTGTCTTTCTCTGATGAATTCATCCACTACTCCTCTAACTTTGTCATTTTTTTTTTCTACAGCATGAGACATCCGACCAACCTTTACCTCCTCTTCCTCCCCCTCCTCCTCTTCTTGTCCTTCTGCTGGGGTCAGAGGGCAGACAGTGACAAGCCCTCCTGCGATCGCTGTGACCTGCAGCTCTCCTGTAACTGCTCCTATGGTGGATTCACCAGTGTTCCCATGGTAACAGGCAGCGCCCTGACTCTTGATCTCTCCTTCAACAACATCACCGAGGTGACCGATGATGACCTGACAGGCCACGGGGCACTGAGGGCTCTGAGTCTCCACGGTAACACTGAATCCGAATTTTATTGGGTTTTTAAAGGAATAAGGCTGGAATATATGGAAGATGTAAAATGCCTAAATTAAAACATATGCTGTCATAAGTTGTTGAATGAAAAACAATCTGTATGTTCAGCTTTTTGTCCGTGATTGGACAATTTGATTGTTTTTCATTTTGAAATGGACACACTAACAGGCACGAAAGATTCGTGACACAATGAAAAACAAGTCATTCAGTTTGAAAGACAAAAAGTTGAATAATTGTGTTTTTAACATCTTTCCTTTTTTTAACTATGACAGTAAATGCATACAGGAAATGTAAATACATATAACAGTCTACAGACATATATAATGTGTATCGTATTTCACTGTATTTTCATTGTTTCCGTTTTTTTTAAATTTGGCACTTTAAATCTTCCACAGTGGAAACCTGCTCTGAAAGATCTGTGGAATTAGTAAGACGTTACAGACGTCACCTCCACAGTACCTGATATGTCATTTAAATTTCTGTAAACTGAAACGTGATGAAGTAAGGAGTCATATCTACAAACAGCTTGTATTTCGGAATATTAATACTCAGTTTCAACAAGTTGGGTTGAATTTCTTTCATTAGTTGTTCTGAAAAGCTGAAAAGAGGAATAAGTGGGTGTCTTATACTGTGCTGGACAGAAAAAAAACAAAATGATTATTTTTCTAGCATTCAACAACCGGAGCTCTCATGAAGCTTTGACTAATGATTTCAAATTATACCAATGAATTAATTAGCCAATTAAGAAAAATACAACATTGCTTTAAACAAACATTAACAATTTATGTTGTAAAATATTAAAAACTACCACAGAATAAAGAAATAATGTTCTAACCTTTTGTTTGAATGCTTTCTTCTTGTCTTCCAGGTAACAAACTATCTGTGATCCATCAATCAGCATTTAACTCTCTGCGGAGGCTGGAGACGCTGGATTTGTCTGACAATCAGCTGACGTCTCTCAACCACACCTGGTTCAGCGAGCTAGCAGCTCTGCGGCAGCTCAACCTGCTCGACAACCTATACAGGTAAAGACGTGAGGTTACAGCATAAACACTGAGCAGAAAGCTCCACATCACATACGATGTTTTCTCCTCTGCTCTGCTCTCCTGCAGCTGCCTGGGTTCCCCCCTACTGTTTCAGGGGCTGGTCAGTCTGAGGAGGCTGGCGTTCGGAGGTCCTGCTCTGGAGGAGGTCAGGAGAGGAGATCTGTCTGGAGTCACTCAGCTGGAGGAGCTCACTCTGCACGCCAACAACCTGAAGAGGTACTGACACTGTTTATGTGTGTCATTGCTCCAGAGCCAAATGTCCTCACAAGGAGATTAAGAAAATCCTGCAGCATGAGGAGATTTTGTCCCTGAACACCTCCTTTACAAACTAATTAAAGCCTCCATGTGCAACTCCTCGTGGTCATATCAATAAAGACACCTCAAACATGTTGCTAACATACATCAGAAAGCATAAAGATGGCAATATTTAATATTCTTCTTACTGTCTAACAAATGCCATGAAAAGACCAAAAATGAGTGAATTCTCTCTCTGCAGGTATGAGTCCGGTGCTCTAGCGTATATTTGGCCGTTGGGTCGCGTCACTTTGAGCCTCCATGGTCCATTTTTAAACAACACAACTCTGGCCTCAGCTGTGATCGACGACGTGTCGTACCCTGAGACACATATCGTTCTGGAAGACCTCCATCTGATTGGCAAACAGTCTGTTCAGCCCCTCACAGTGATTAACAGCAGGAAAGTCAGGTATGGCCACCATCTTCTGTTTCAGCATCCATGCAGAATTCTTGATAAAGAGCTGAGCAAAACACATTGCTATGGCAGCGTTCAAAACACTTGTGAATTATGATGGTTTAAGTGACAGCACTCTCTAGTAGCCTTAGTAATGAGCGACAAAGATGTAAAAGTAACGTTATGTTACTATAAGCAACTATAAACTATAACAACACACATTACTGTGAAAAGAACATGGAAGATTTTGCTTCTGTACGCCTCTTTTAGCTAAATCCTCTATGTTCGGCCTTTGGCGACCTCTAGTGGTAACATCGGTAAAGACACATGCAGGCACTAGAAGCCTTCTGGTGGGTGGGTGAGTCAACAAAACGTACTTTGTTGCTTAAAACGTAAGCGCCTCAAATATGGACACCCAAGTGTATTGTTCAAGGTAAATAAAGTGAAATGAAATGTGTTAATCCTACAGTCGTCCTGAGGCGTCCACTGACGTGAAGGGGTCGATATCTTTTCTTTTCATCATCATGCAGTTACAAGCTTCTTTTGTCATTTCAAAGACTTATAGACTTGTAATTGAGAATGTGAGTCAAATGTTATGTTTTTTTGTCAGTAAATTGTGTCAAAATGTAAAGCATGGTAGAAAAATCTGTCAACCTGATGATGATGTCACTTCAGGAACTTGTCCCTCCATAACCTCTCTATATCGGATGCGACCACTGTCGACTTGCTGGTGGCATTGGATGGTGCGTCGCTGACCTCCTTTTCCTGTGATGTCATCACGCTAATCGGTGAAGGCAGGTAGGAAACCAGTGTGTCAGCATGATCTATCAAATTTAGAAAAGTTGTCAATATATGAAGCAGAAGCACAGCTGGATAGTGATGTTTCTGTCAGCATCCCAGTGGCTTGGTAATTTCAAACATTGTTTTTACCAACCAGATAGAAATTTAAGCTGCTTTAAATTCATAGCAAACATTTACAATAACCAATCAGACTATCAGGCGTTACAAGGAGGGCATGTTTGAATACACTGTATTTTCATGTTAATTATATAAATCGCCAACGTGTGTTCACATAAACAGCATATATGGGTGCAGACCCAAAGTCAATTTTTCCTCAAGTTTTGTCAGTATTGATGACAAAATGCTTTATAATAAAAATATAATACAACAAATAATGTAGTTTCATGATCATCTTTTTGGAAGATTTGCTTTTTCTATTTTTAAGTTTGTGTGTTAAAAAGTAACAAAAATTTGAAAAGTGAAAATAATGTTTTTGATGCTCGAATACAGATAAAAACAGCCTTTAAAATAATACTGCACTGTAAGGAAAGACATAATGAACTTTATAAACTGTTGCCTTGCATGAACAGTGTCATTTGTTTGTTGTTTTTCGGTTGGTGTTAGGTGGGAGCCAGCCAACACGACTGATCATAAAAGCATCAACGAGCTCTACTTACGAGATATTGTGGTGCTGGATGTCTTTGAGTTTGTCTCGTTGCTTGACCTACAGTTCCTGCTGAAGTGGCCCAGGAAGATGTCTGTCATAAACTCCAAGGTGCGGAACAAGATGTTGTTTGTCACAAGTGTGTAAAATGTGGTCACTACTACATCATTCCGTTACATAGCTAGGCAAGAAGTGCAAACATTTTGTGAATGAATTGTCAAAGCAGAATTAGGCATCCTTATGTAAAGTCCGAATTCGGACATCAAAGTGATTCAAGGAAAGTCAACAATTTAGGCCAATGAATACTGACTGTAGTCTCGAATAATTTTCTCCTTAAATTGTTATCGTAGTCTCATAGTTCTGACTTGAAGATGAAAGTCTGACTTAAATCTCTAAACATTTTTTTACACTTTTTTTTCACAAAGCGAAAAATTAATTTAAATGTTAATTAATATGAATTTTAAGATATTTCAAGGTTAGGTATTTCAGTTATACTTCAGATTTACTGAAACTTTAACTCCAAACTCACAATCCCATTGAGGTAATAGCATAAACTGAAACGTTCTAAAATGCACAAAAACTTTCATCTTTTCACCATCGGGTGTGACCAGGCACTTAGTCCTCTTACCAACAAAACAAATAAATTAATTCATGAATGAATCACTATTATATTTTAGTCCAACTCTCTGAGCTCCATTAGTGAAGCCTGACTTCTGCCCTCAGGTGTTTTTGATGCCCTGTCCCACGTCCAAGCTGCTGAAGAACCTGCTTTACCTGGACCTGTCCGACAACCTGCTGACTGATATGACTCTGACTGAGACACTGTGCGGCGGACACAGCACTATGAAGGACCTACGAGTTTTAAACGTCAGCGGAAACGCTCTGAAGGTGCCTTCATGAAACTTCCTTAAAAAACAAATTCAGCTGTGTAGAAACTGTGTTTTTATTAATGTTGTATGTTGTGTTGTATGTTGAATTCACACTGAACGTAGGCATGGAACCTTTGGTTGGTTTTGTCCAGTGACAACTCCAATAAAGGTTATTCAAACTAGACGACCGCATCCCAAGTTCCATTTTTTGTCACAGCGCCTCAGTCAAGACTACAAGTAAAATATACTCATTACAGTTTATAATAATACTCTGACAGTTTAGAACGGTGTTGGGAAATCAGATGTGGAACTCCTCAAACTGCAAGACAGCCGACCAAAATGTCCAGTTGTCCAGTCTTTCACATAATTTATCAGACTTCATGATCTCAAACTGCACGTCAAAAGTTTTTTGTTTTAGGATAAGAATATGAAAATGTTCTTACATGAGGCCCAATGATTTTCTCAGACTTGACGAAGCTCCTCCAGAGCCACACAAGACATGATACAACTATTTTCATGGGCTGAGTAGTACTGCTGAAGACTAAACTGATCAACTCATGTAAAATCAGTGTCATGCTTTGGTTTTGAAGAAGAAATTGCCTGCTGTCTGAAGACATGTCTGTGTTCAGTCTTTGTCCTTGGCAAACCACCTGGTAGCGAATCTCTTCAAACTGACCCACCTGGATGTCAGCAGGAACGGCTACATCTCCATGCCGCAGACCTGCACCTGGCCCACTACTCTGCGATACCTCAACATCTCCAGGGCCAAACTGACCACTGTCACCTCCTGTCTACCCACAACTCTGGAGGTATGGCCACAGGACCATATACCACCATAGCAGCAAATACATGTATTGATACTACACTTTAACACTGTAATTCATCGTGTTCAGGTGCTGGATCTGAGCAACAATGATCTCAAAGACTTCATACTGCGCCTGCCGGTCCTAAGAGAGCTCCACCTCTCTGGGAACAAGTTCCTGAGGCTGCCCCAAGGATCATTTTTCCCCAATCTGCAAACACTGACTATACAGGTAAGAAACATACAACTGTCATGTTTCTTCTTCCATGTTTGTATTCCCTGTGTGACCTCTTCCTGTTCTTCCTCAGTCAAACACCCTGAACATGTTTGGCCCCCCAGACCTCCAGGCATATGAACGACTGCAGAACCTCCAAGCGGGTCAGAACAAATTTGTCTGCTCCTGTGAATTCGTCACCTTCCTCCAGTCGGACATCAAAGAAGCCGGAGATGTGCATTTAACAGACGGAAAGGAGAGTTACGTGTGCGACTCTCCTCTCCACCTGCAGGGAGAGACAGTGGGTCAAGTCCACCTCACTGTTGTTGACTGCCATCAAGTTTTGTTCGTGTCCGTGTGCTGTGGGGTGGCGCTGTTTGTTGGAACTCTGGTGTGTGTCTTGCTGTGGCGCCTCCACGTATTTTGGTACCTGAAGATGACTTGGGCGTGGCTGAAGGCCAAGCGGAGCTCCCGGCGGCGGCAACACAGAGATAACGTGGATGCAGATCTGTTGTTATCCTTCGACGCCTTTGTTTCATACAGCGAGAGAGACGCTGGCTGGGTGGAAAACTTCTTGGTACCTGAGCTGGAGGAAACAGGGTACTGCCAGGAATTTTTGTTACGCTTCTCAACATAATTATATTTTTAGTACAATGTGTCTGTCTGTCCTGTGTTTTTTATCTCTTAACTCTTGAACCATGATGTATATGAGGTAACTTCTTTAAAAATCAGAATTCAGGTTTTCAGAAATGTAAAATTTGCATCCAGTTTTTACCACACATGACATATAACATGCCTGAATAAGCCCAGAAAGTTTATCTTGTTGATTAATCGATTAATCATTATTATATCAGAAAAGTGGGGGAAATGGCCATCATTATTTCCTAAAGCCCAATTTGGCATCTCGAAATATCTGGTTTGTCCAACCAAAAGTCCAAAACCCAAAAATATCCAATTTACTACAATGGAAGACCAAGATTTGCAGAAAAATTATTACATTTGAGTAAATTTGAGAACCTTAAACCATCACATTTCTGGCGGCAGCACTACTGCAGCAACAATTTAGATGGTTACATGTCAGTGGGCAAGAATCTGACAAGTGAAGATAATATTTAGCAAAATCTGATGTGTAGTAAAAATGTATGGTTGTGAAACTTCAGGTTGAAATTCAGTTAAAAAGGTGGATTAAATCTGCAAGAATGTCACGTCCATGTTCTGTTGTATGAATAGGAAAAATCAGAAGTCTACACGGTGTTGGTGCTATGCACTTTTGCAGCTGCCCTTCACCAGTCAGATGTCAGATTATCTCCGAGCACAGCAAACCCTACCTGCCATAATTACAGTCTCAACCAGTGGGAAACATAACCTGCCTCCTTGTTTTTAATCTTCCAGGGAGAATAATGAAGATGAAATGAATCCCAGAGGCAACCGGCCTCTGTCCCTGTGCCTCCACAAGCGGGACTTCCTCCCTGGACAATGGATTGTGGACAACATCATAAGCGCCATGGAGAGAAGCCGGCGGACCATCTTCATCCTCTCTGAGAACTTCGTCCGCTCAGACTGGTGCCGCTACGAGCTGGACTTCTCCCATTTCCGGCTTTTCGACGGGACCGCCGGCGGGGACCCAGCCATCTTGATCCTGCTGGAGCCGTTGGCCAAGGACGACATCCCCAAACGCTTCTACAAACTGCGCAAGCTCATGAACTCCACCACCTACCTGGAGTGGCCTCTGGAGGAGGAGAGGAGGCCGGAGTTCTGGAGGAGTCTCCGCGAGGCTTTGAGCGGGGAAGAAGAGGAGGAGAACTGAGAGAGGAAGAGAAGTGAGCACAAAAGGATATGTTAGAGAAAAAAGGTAGAGAATGTAATAGAAAAGAAAAGGAAGTGAGTGAATGAAATGGACAAAGAGAAGTGAACAAGGAGTCAAAGTAAAGAAGGGCAGGAAGACAAAAAGAAAAGACAGGTGTAGTAAAAAGGCTTTGAGGCGCTTGAAGCAAAAATATCAGAAGTCAAAAAAAATGAGAGAAAAAGAGTAAAATATGTAGGAGGTGAAAGTGATGACAGGAAGATAAATGATGTAGACGAAGTGAGAAGGTTTAATGTCACCTCAGAATTTCTCTCATTTGTTCATCCGTAATACTTTTTTATTACCTTCTTTTTATCATTTCTGCATTAATCAGGTCATTCTGGTTTCTTCTACCTTTTTAGGGTCAATGGTTTGATCACTTCAAACTATATTGTGAAAGTTTTTGTTTAAATGATAAACCTTTTTGTTATTATCAACAAATTCCATTAAAAGACCCAAACCAGTAATGTGTTTGTTCTTCTTGCAATACTTCACACCTTACACCCTGTCTGCTCCTAAGCCCGTTGGTTCCCTTTGAAGGTGTAAATCTTTAAAAATAGCTAAAATATATATATATATATATATATATATATATATATAGTTTCATTTTTAAAAAAGAAGGACGTGCATTGTTTGATGAGGTGTACAGCAGCTCGTCAGTTATTTTGATTGTACTGTGGTGAAATGGCCACTTGGGGGTGCTGTTGGTTTGTCATCTCCGCTACAAATTGAAGTTTTAATGGGTTGATTCAAGCAACAGGAAACAGCTCCAGCACTTATATGAAGTAAAGTCCCAGCAGTGAGGAGCGAGTGTTGTTTCCCACAACATGGGAAGCTCTCAGTCCTTCAGTGTTCCTGTGATTGAAATGCTTGTATGCAGAGATACATTACAAATCCTAGAGATTTAATAGTAAAATACACATAAAATTAATACATAAAATTAAATAGAATTATGTATGTAAACGTGCAATGCATCCTTTCTCTTTAACCCAAAATAGACACACAAAAGCAGAAAAAAACTAAAGCATCATATGGCTGCAAGATCAAAAGGAAGGGAAAACAGGTATATTAATTAACTTATAGTAAAATACATATGCAGTTAACACACCAAATGTAGTCTTTGAGATCCAAGCAGCAACTTAATTAAACATATTTTCTCTCAATGTGCATGGTAACAAAACCAATTACTGTAAATGATTGAGTGGACTCTAATACGCCAACCTGCAAAGTGTGGATTAATGCAGCAGTGGATGTATTTTACAATGAGTACAGGACTTCACAGAAACATGTGGTTCTGTAGAAGAAGATATCATGACCATATAGTCAGTGTAATATCATCTACTTTGGATTAATGTTGCTATTATTAACAACTACCCTCATTGCAACAAGTTACCTACTTTACTTGTAAACGTAAGTGTATTTTGTTGTTGTTTCTTCCGTCAGTTCTGTTTTATTTTTTATTCTATTGTAATTTAAAAATCTTTGCCCTATTTATACACTTTCTGTGTGCATTTCATTATGCAATCCTGTATGGTATAATGACAATGAAGCTCACTTAATGTTAATGACGGTGATGGTTATTATAACAATAATGACATAGATTAGTAACAATGTATTTATTTGTTGTTATTATGTATTCATTTATTTATTAAATGGATGGCATTCATTTCGGATTTATCTCACCCCTTCCAAGCTACATTGATTTAACCCCAATCTTTCACCCCTTTGTTCCAGATGTGGTCTAGTACAGAGCACTGTTTCATTCCACTTGGCAGTGTAGTAAAGTAAACTACAAGGTTTTTGGCAGATGATCTGTGATGTTTTATCCACAGTTCATGGAGTTGCTTTCCCAATGGATCCTGAGATATGCCTTTTGGGCAGCCTCTCAAATTCTGATCTTACAGTCATTCCATCAGGATTACAGAAATCCTACTTGTCATTGCCAAAAAATGTGTTGCAATGAAATGGAGGTCAGATCTCTCACTGCCAGCTGGACTGTGGCTCCTGTTGCACCTCTGGAGAAGATAACCTACTCATTAAGGAGTAAGATTTTTATAGCCTATATACAAATTATGGCAACCTCTTATCAACTACATGGAGAATCTCTCATCTCACATGACTGAAAGTGAGATGGGAGTGTGGCTCTATTCTTTTGTTACGTCTTACTTTATTTCATTGTCTGTTAATTTATTTTTTTAAACGTCTGTAATGTATAGAGAGGATTGTATTGTCATTGTGTGGCTGTCTGGTTTGTACAGTACAGCAGGGGGCAGTATGACCGGTTTTCACCAGGAGCGCTGCCGCATTCAGCGTAGAGGAAGAAAGAAAGACAACATCATGGCAGCCCCCGCAGAACACGTTGAACCCGCGTCCACAGCAGCAGATCCTCCAGAAATGGACAAGACAGACGCTCCAGAAACCAGCAGAGACCCAGACACGGACCCAGATGAGGACGAAGACGAGGACGGAGGCGAGCCGGCCGGGCCGAAGATCCGAGAAACCCCGCAGGACATCCGGCTGGAGGCGATCGCCAACACGGTGGCTCTGCATCCGAGCAGGGACATGCTGGTGTGCGGGGACGTGGACGGGGATGTGTACGCCTTCTCCTACTCCTGCACGGAGGGTGAGAACCGGGAACTGTGGTCGTCCGGACACCACATGAAGTCCTGCCGCCAGGTGCGCTTCTCTGCAGACGGACTGCAGCTGTACAGCGTCTCCCGGGACAAGGCCGTCCACCTGCTGGACGTGGAGCGCGGACAGCTGGTCACCAGGATCCGCGGGGCGCACGGAGCCCCCATCAACAGCCTGCTGCTGGTGGACCAGAACATCCTGGCGACCGGAGACGACGGAGGCACCCTGAAGGTCCGGACAGAGAGTACCAAAGAGGGTCCAAAAGCTGGTCTTAGTAAAACATCCAACTGGAACCAGCTGATAGTTCAAACTGGTCCAATCTGGTCTATTAATGGTCCAAACTGGTCTTTAATGGTTCAGACTGGGCCAATCTGTTTTTTTAATGGTTCACATTGAGCCAATATGGTTCAAACTGGTCCAATTTGGTCTTTTAATGGTTCAAAATGTTCCAGTGTGATCTTTTAATGGCCCAAACTAATGGTTCAAACTGGTCCAGATTGGTCTTTAAATGTTTTAAACCGGTTCAGTCTGTGTTTTAATGGTCCAAACTGGTCTTTTAATGGTTCAAAATGTTCCAGTGTGATCTTTTAATGGCCCAAACTAATGGTTCAAACTGGTCCAGATTGGTCTTTAAATGGTTTAAACCGGTTCAGTCTGTGTTTTAATGGTCCAAACTGGTCTTTTAATGGTTCAGACTGGGTACTTGATGGTCATTAGAATCAGGTTTATTGCCAAGTAGGTTTCCACATACAAGGAACTTACCTTGTTGTTATGTTGTACAACAGTCAAAAAATATACACAAAATCAAGTAATCATTAATAATGTATAAAAGAGAATGAAATTTACGATAAAAGTATGTAAAATATATTCTAAGTGAGAAGAGAAGAGCTGCTACTGGTTTAAATTTTTTGCAGTTTATCAGTACCTCCAGGAAATTGCTATTTTGTGATCGCAATAATTAACACCAATTCAAGAAAGAAAGAGCACATAGAACACTGCAAATTGTATTGCAGTTTTTAAGAAAAGCTGCTGCAAAATCAAGTATTTTTGGCTGCAATAATCACAAAAACATTTTGGAGGGTGTGATTAATAATAAAAATACAAGTTGCGTTTATGTAACACGCCATGATAGTGAAAAAAGCACAGATGTGAAAATATAAGACTATAGATTTTACATTAATATAACTTGTAGTATCTGTTGGACAGAGTGCATGTTGCCTTGTTGATGAGGCTGCAGTCAGGAAGAAACCTCTTGTGGTGTGAGGTTTTGGTCTTGATAGATCAGGGTGGGAGGGGTCAGATATGATCTTATCTGCTCGCCTCAGGGACGGCGGTTTTACAGTTCTGCCAAAAGTCAGTATATATTTAATTATCTCCCAGCCGCAATTGTAGACATTGACATCAAAGTGGTCAAAGTGACTTTTGTTTTGCATCTTTTCCATCCTCAAGATAATAACTGTCTTTGTTTTTCACTTTGTTTCTGAAGGTGTGGGACATGAGGAAAGGGACGGCCATCATGGATCTGAAACATCATGAGGATTACATCAGTGACATCGCTGTGGACCAGGCCAAGAGGATCCTACTCACTGCCAGGTAATGTGACCATTGGATCATTACCATTAAGTAACAGGATTCTCTGCTGTTTGCAGTTAGAGGACCATAACAGTGTTTTTTCATTTTATATCCCATTAAACACACGTGCATCAGGTTTTAGAATGATTTCCTTCCTCTGAGGCTGCCGTTGTTTTCTATTAAATATCAAGTCACTTTGAAAATCAATGAGGAGAGACCTGAAAGTTTAAATTTGTTATCCGTCACAGAAAACATGTGAGTTGTAAGTAGGAGCTGTCACTTCAACAATGGATTTCAGTATTGGCTGCCAAACAACAAGCTGAAATTCACATGATAATTTTGACGACATTCAGTGTTTGTTTGTATCGTAGCGTCTCAAACCTTACATATCAGAGCGTCTTTGAACGCACCAAAAAGCAGAGTTTTCTACAATGGTCTTCTTAAATCTGAGCTCTAAATTGATCTGCTGTAATCTGATGCAGTGGCGACGGTACCATGGGCGTCTTCAACATCAAGAGGCGGCGGTTCGAGCTGCTGTCGGAGTTCCAGAGTGGCGATCTGACGTCAGTGGCGCTGATGAAGCGGGGGAAGAAGGTGGTTTGCGGCTCCAGCGAGGGCACCATCTACATCTTCAACTGGAACGGCTTCGGAGCCACAAGCGACCGCTTCGCCGTCAAGGCCGAGTCGGTGGACTGCATCCTCCCCATCACCGACAACATCATGTGCACCGCCTCCATGGACGGGTACATTCGGTGAGTTGGGTTTTTGAAAGGTTACCGACAAAAAGGTCCAAAACTCCTGCCTTCCAAAGCCCAAATTACAGAGAAATTCGTCTCTGGTCGACAAACCGATAGAGGTTACATCCACTCTGGTATTTGCTTGTTTCTCTTGTCCCTGCTGGCTTGATCCTTAGTTTATTAGTTTCTCACCATCTGGCGAGTTACTAACATGTATTATTGTGATAGTAAAGTTCTGTCTGTCCTCCATCAGAGCCATCAACCTCCTTCCTAACCGGGTCATTGGATGCATTGGGCAGCACGTTGGCGAACCCATCGAAGAGCTCGCCAAGTCCTGGGACTCTCGCTTCCTGGCCAGCTGCGGCCATGACCAGCTTATCAAGTTCTGGGACATTTCCAGTTTACCCAACGCAACTGTCAACGAATACCGCAAGAGGAAGAAGAAAGACGGACGAATGAAGTCTCTCACCAAGAAAGCCCACGGAGACAATGACTTCTTCGCAGGACTTGTAGATGAAACTGAGAAAAAGGAGGAAGGAGGAGAAGAAGAAGAAGAGGAGGAAGAGGACGACAGTGACAGTGACAGTGGCAGCGATTAAAAAGCAATTTCATGTTGCTTCATGTTTGAGATGAGTTGTTGCTGTGCCTTTGGACAGTTTGTTTGATGGAGGATTACAGCCAAAGTGCCTCACAATGTCTGGAGTATGAACGTCTGCATGGATGACACTGAACCTCTGATCTCTGCACTGTTGGCGTCTCATTTTAGAGACTTTGAACTAGAAACAAGCCACCAACGGTGACTGTGTTTACAAATGCGAATGTGAGGTTAAAGACAAAAATATATGGTGGGATAAACGGTGAATGTCCCAGAACAGTGCAAACTCTGCTTCCGAAATATTTATGACTGTTAAGTCAAATATAAGAAAATGATCATACATTAAAATAAACAGGAAATAATAACTATGTAATGGTTGGGCTGGGTATCAAATGTTCATGCTTTTTTGGCACTGATCAAAGTGTGTCCCACAGTATCATTGTCAAGTACCGAAAGCTGGCAATGAACGCCTTGTCAGATTCGTTATCTTGTCTACTTATTCTTTCATAAGATAGTTCCTGATTTAAATTTAAAAAACTGGCAATATTTGACGGTATTTTATTTAGGAAAGTTTTAGAACTTTTAATTCTTTTGATTAATGTGAAAACATTTATTTTTTTTTTTTTTTACTAGAAAATATGATTTTCCAAGTGAGGTATCAATTAAAGGTATCATTTTGGTATCAGTAAAGGAACATGTTGTATCAGCAGTTGTATCACAAGTTTGTAATGATACCCAGCCCTATGAAATGCTAACAGGCAGAGAGAAAGACTGGAATTAGCCTGTTAACTATAGCTAATAATTTTTTGATACATTTGTTGAAAAATATTTGTATTAAATTTATTTCACTGACACTAAACTTTTTTTTTTCTTAACTATGCCAAATCCATTTAATTATATTTAACACTTTATAGTCCTAAAATGTGAAGTGGGGTGAAGAAATTTTGAGTACCATATCATGTTTTAGCTTATGCTATGAAACATGAAGCTTAGTTTAAATTTGTGGCGCTGGACTTTTGCCTCCCCCTTCTGGCAGTGAGAGTAATTACAAAAACACTGTTGACACATGCTTACATCATAGGTTCCACCGTAGCCTACTCCATCGCTACTGTTGCAGCTTTAAAACAGTGGATAAATTGTTTTGAGCTTCTCACAATCTCCTCGAAGTGACTCCTTTCACTATCAGAATTTGATCCATTTGGTCTGATAACATTTGGAAAGTCTAGAAGAGCCCCACGATTAAGCTATTTTATCCCCATTCAAGTTAGCAGAGAGCTAACCGGAAGTTAGCCGCTCAGCCAGAGGAAATCTCTGGTGCACATTCAAACGGCCAGCAAAGGAATGTCGCCACTGACATGAGATTTAAAAACTCTGTATACTGTGATATACAGAGAGATTTACCTGGCAGTGATAGGTTTAATCAGCATGTGAACTCACATGGGCGAGGGCTTGAATGTAACGGACGTTCATTTATGTAAAAGTTCCACACTGCAGGTTTACATTACTGATCATCATTTTTAAAAACATGCTGTATTGTTTTTAGATTTTTTTTTTTTTTTTAAAAGTGTTTTCTGTCTTTGTTAGCAGCCAATGACTCCCGTTCATTTTCATTTGGTATGAAAATTAAATGTCATATATTTGAAACTAGCTCCAAACATAGACTGTATATAAATATATCTTTATATACAGTCTATGGCTTCAAAGTACTGCTGGGGAACAAATTTGTTTTAAGAGTTTGTCTTGACATTGACGTTTTTGAACTCTAGTCTTGAAGAAAAGCTAACGTTATTTAATTTAATTTCACAGTTGAAGACAAACTTACTTTAACTTTAGACTTGATTCCAGTTCAGGTTTAAAAGCTGCTTGGATGTTCAGTCTTTAAAAGACTTTAGTATGCCTCGAAAATATTAAAGAGTCGTGAAAATTATGGTTTATTTGCGTACAAAAATGAAGGTTTAATGAACTTTTAAAAATGTACAGCCCCCCCCCCCCCCCCCCCAAGATGGTACAGTCGAAGCTGGTTGGTATGCTCCAACAGCCGGCGGGAAACCATCGAATATCACGTGACACGAGCATGGCCATATATGTCTATGAGCATAGCGGCAAACATGGCGACGTAGCTTAGTAACCAGAAGCCTCCCGTACCGAGGAAACACCGAGACGTTTAGGTACATTTCCAGGAGATCGTCGTCCGGTTACCGTTAGGTAAAGTAAGCTGTTAAACTGTTAAATACAAGCGGAATAAAACCGAACTCAGATTTTAATCCCTCT
This sequence comes from Thunnus thynnus, assembly GCF_963924715.1. Classification (NCBI taxonomy): domain Eukaryota; kingdom Metazoa; phylum Chordata; class Actinopteri; order Scombriformes; family Scombridae; genus Thunnus; species Thunnus thynnus. Next base: position 24,994,206 of record NC_089538.1, read on the forward strand.
GTCAGAGCTGCCTGCCAGTTAGCTGAGGTTAGCATCTGTGCTAACATGTCTGTATTTGTAAACAATGAGTGAACATGCTGCTAAAAGCGAAACTGCTGAGCTTCTGTGTCGGTTTCACAACTGGTGATGCAACACTTAACGTTACAGACTGTTTAATTTATGGAAACCGAAGTGAAAGAGCTGTTTCTACCTTTAGTTTTGATTGTGTATTTAATTGAGACAACGCAACGTTACTGTTTGGTCCAATCAGCATGACGACAAACAGCAGCAAGATAAAATAATCAGTCTCTCTATTGAAGGACAGGTCCACAGTTAATACAAGAGTGTCTTAAAACAGCCAGGGGTCTATATGAATAGTGAAAGAGGTTTTCTTCCCTGTAATTATTCCTCCTGTTCGTACTGGACATTAAAAGATAAATAGGAGATACAAATGCATTTAAAAGTCTCTGTGAAGCTTATATTCAGCTTCATCAGTCTGAGTTAGTCATATCAAGTGGATATCTGACACATTTACAGTCTTTTTAGCATCAAATTCCCTCTCTGTGTTTTTTCTCCGACAGTGTTTCCCTGTTGAGCTGCAGGTGGAAGTATAGTAACAAGAAGAGGGACTTTGGCACTAAAAAGACTGTAACGTTGAAAGATATCTACTTGATTTGACTCATTTGGACGCTGAAGCTTCATATTAGCTTCAAGATAAACTTTAAATACATTTTTGCACAGAAGGAGGACTGTGGATTTTGTCCCCCATCACTTCCATTGTAAGGTCATTATGAAGGATCTTCTAATGGTCAGTATGAACAGGAGGAATGATTACAGCAGGAAAAACATGCTTCAACGTTCATTTGGGCTCCTGACTGTTGTTTTAAGACACACTTGAAACACTGTGAACCTGTCTGTCAAAGCATATTAAGTCATAATTTACTGAAGCTATATGTTATAAGTTTGTGTGTAAAGTCTTTATTTTAAAAGGATAATGTTTGAACAAGCAGCAGACAAAACTGACCTTTTTAATTCAATGTTAAAGGTACATTTTGAAAGTGTTCAGTATAATCACTCATGCAGTTTTGTTTCATGAATTCAGTTAATGTTTCTATGAAATTATGGCACCTGTCAACACAGTTCTGGGTCCATAAATCCTGACGGTATCTTCTTGGCATCAAACTTGTTCATGAAGCAAATATTCACAGAGCAAAAGGTAATTTTATAGCGGTGATCCTGAAGACGATGCTCAGCTTCTGGTGAACAGTTTAGTCACATCCAGATGTTTGTACGTCGGGTGTCATTGTTCACCAGGACAGCTGTTAACTTTGTCTCTGGGTGAGAGATTGTTTTTAACACAGTCTGTAATCTTGAGCCTCTTTGTTAGGATAAACACGGCACAAGGTCCTGTAACGTTTCTGTAAATGAAAACTGAGTCATGTTGTCAGAATAATGATGTAAAGTTCATGTTTGAGAAGGCGAAATTCTTCTGCTCTGTTTTCTTTGCAGGCTGACCTGTGCGGAGGTTGTCGGTTCAGTTCCCTCCGTGTGACCGAGCTCTGACGCAGCAGGATGCCACGAAATTTTGACGGCTTCAAATCAGGAGACCTGGTGTTCGCCAAGATGAAGGGCTTCCCTCACTGGCCCGCCAGAGTACGCACACACACACACACACACACATATATATATATATATATTCATCCTGTCAATAAGTGGACACGTTATTTTGTGTTGATGTGTAATAATCACATGTGTTCACTCAGATCTGTAAGTCGGAGGACGGATACAAGAAGCGAATTCCGGTCTTCTTTTTCGGGACCCATCAGATGTACGTACACGCCGGTCAGCAGTGACATCACTTCCTCTGTAGAGTATGGACTTCATAGATTGATTGAAATGTGTTTTTGTTCTGTCCTCCGTCCTCAGCGGTAACCTCCCTCCGGAGAACGTCGTTCCCTTCGCCGGCAACAAGAAGAAGTACGGCAGCGGCGTTCGCATCAGAGGCTTCGACGAGGGCATGTGGGAGATCCAGAACACACCGGGAGTCGGGATGAAACGTAAAGTCAGTGTCTCTCAGCCTCTAATAACCAATTAGTTTCCATTTAGATGAGCTAACCAAAAACTTTTAGTGCTGACTGACTCCAACAGAATCACTGTAAACTGGAAGCAGTTTCGCTAGTCTAGCAACATTAATGCTCAGATGTTATTGTCTGATGACTTTTTGAAATATAACATCCAGATTAAACAGTCTTATATTAAAACGATATAGTAATTTTTGGTTGTAATTAACCTCCGTTGTTCTGTTGTCTCCTCAGTTTCCATCCAAAACAGCCACACAAACTCGCTCAAAAACCGTTGCCAGTAAAACGTCCCCCACTAAATCACCTCCTGCTAATAAAACCACACCTGTTAAATCTTCCCCGGCTCAATCAAGTCCCAGTAAAACTGCCCCTACGAGGCCCGACAGTAGAGCGGCTGCCGGCAGAAATACTCCCAGCAGAGCTACAAGTCAACAGGAAACTGCTGCTGCTGCTAAAACTCCAACCAGAACTTCATCGAGAATCGCTCCGACAGACTCCAAACAGACTCCTGAACAGGCTTCAAAAGACGTCTCAACTACTGAGAGCGCCGCTACCACCAGGAGCAGAGCAGCCAGAGATCCAGAAAAAACTACAAGTACCACTTCTGCAGAGAATAAAAGCAAGGTACGAGGGTTTGTGACAACTTTTAACTGTTGTATCTGTTCATATTATTGCAAACATTTGACAGTTTTCTCTGTGAGCATCACAAGGATCCATACTTAAGGGCCTTTTTGAGAGCTTTCAGGCATATTGCATGGTCTTGAATAGGAGGAAGGGAAGTACATTAAAGACATAAATATTTCTTGTTGGTCTCTACAGACAACAACAAACATGGCTGAAACAAAGACTCGTTCCAAAGCTTCTGCTCCAGATGCTGCTGACGCTCCCGACAGTAAACCTGCTGCTGCCAGAACGACACGTGAAGTCACGTCCGAGAGGAAAACCCGAAGCGCTGTCGAAGCTCCGGCGAAGAAAACAGACTCCGAACCAGCTTCTGAAAAGGCTGAAAGTTCAACAGATACAAGTTCTGCTACGACCAGGAGCAGAACAGCCGAGTCCAAGGTAACGACGCAGCTGCTGATCCATAACTGACAGACAGATGATCGAATAAATAGAAAGGAGGCACTATTGAGATTGAAGTTAACAATTATTCTCACTATCAATTAATGTATGGGTTATTTTCTTGATCAATCGATTTGTTGTTTCGTCCATAAAATGGTGAAAAACGTTGATCACTTTGTCCACAACCCAAAGATATTCAGTTTACTGTCATAGAGGATTAAAGAAACCAGCAAATAATCACATTTAAGAAGCTGGAATCAGAGAATTTTGACTTTTTCTTAAAAAAATGATTAATCGATTGTTGGCGATTAATTTAATAGTCGACAACTAATCGTTGCAGCTCTAAGTTGTTCAGCTGCTCTTGTATGTTAAACTCTCTTTGACGGAGCAAATACTTAATTTTTGTCTTTCAAAGCAAATTATTAAGATATAAAATTCAAAATGGACCCAAACATTTGCCTTTTTTTGAAGATGAACTAAAAGATAACTGTAGCGTGTCGCGCTGTACACCGTCCAGGTGCTGCAGTTCCCTCACAGTTGAGTTCCACCTTTTTTGTTCCATGAACATAATGTTATCAAAGGTCTTATCATCAACAAATCTCATGTTTGGATCCAAACCAACAATGAACTGATCTACTAACAGGTATTGTGTGTGTGTGTATGAAAGCCTGATATATCTTATTCCTCCGTTGTCACACTGCTGCACTTCATCATGAAGAGTTTGGTCTCGTTAGTTTGTTTAGAAACGGCTCCAAAGACTAATAACAGCATCATGTTTTCAGTCTCCGGAGAGTAGTTCTGTGTACGGCCACTCAATCTAGACACGTCACTAATGAGCAACGATAGGTCCATATATCAAACTTCACATTTTTAAGCAAGATCGTTGAAAAAGCTGTTTTTCAACAGCTGAACACGGAACAACTGTCTTGATGTCTTCCAGTCAGGATTTCGACCACACCACAGCACTGAGACTGCTCTTGTTAAGGTCTTCAATGACATCCACTTAAACACCGTCAGTGGCAGAATTACAGTATCAGTATTACTGGATCACAGTGCCGCATTTGACACGGTCGACCACAACATATTACTAGACAGACTGGAAAACTGGGTGGGACTTTCTGGCACAGAACTAAACTGGTTTGAATCCTACTTAAAGGACAAGGACTACTTTGTGTCTATAGGTAATTACTGTAATGGGAAATTGCTGATCACTCAATAAACACACAAAGAGAGCATTGTTAGGTTATGAAATAATGTAATCAAATAATACAATCAGAAGTATAATGCATCATAGTTCTGGAGACAAAGATACAAACCACCTAGCTATCTTTTCTTTGTCTGAAAGGTTGGCACTTAACCAGTCCCTTAAATACTACTTGTACAGAATTTAATCTGTTTACTAACCTTACAGGTCAGCAACCCTCAGATAGAAACACAAGTCAAAAGTTCAACTAACTGTGGAACAGTCTGTCTTCACCACCATATATGACAGCACATAAGAAAGCACCAAGTAACGTCACTAAATAACATTACTACTCTATTAAATTAAGGACAAACCACACTATCCTCTAAAAGCTTATCAGCTTTACACATAAACATCTAGATAACTACAGTTTATCTCATCACTGGCTCAGGTACAACAGAATAAACTTAACTGTTAAACACACAACTGCCTCGTCTTACACAGCAAAGAACTAAGTTTAGAATATACATAATACACACAAACTAACACTAAACTGAACTTAAACACTGTCTGAAACATGTATGATATACTCAAGAAATACATCAAACGATAACCTGTTATTCAGTTTTCTTTTACAGTAAATGACATGCGGAGTTCCCCAAGGCTCCAGTCTGGGGCCTCTTCTGTTCAACATCTACATGCTCCCTACTGGCTCAGATTATGGAAAACAACAAAATATGTTACCACAGTTATGCAGATGACACACAAATTTACATAACCGTATCACCAGGGGACTCTGGTCCAATACAGGCGCTGAGTAAGAGCAGTGAACAAATCAATGATTGGATGTGACAGCATTTTCTTCAATTGATCAATGACAAAACTTGTTTTTAGAGCAAAGGAAGAACGTTTAAAAGTCAGCACTCAGCTTCAATCAACAATGTTTAAAAACTGCAAACCAAGCCAGAAATCTTGGTGTCGTCGCGGCTCCAAAGACTCATAACAGCATCACATTTTCAGTCTCTGGAGAGCAGTTCTGTGTAAGGCAGACGCCACTGAGCATGTGCAGGAACGCTGTTCTGTTTACAGCTTCGCTAGCTTGTTGTGCTACACATCACAACATCTGGACTTGAAGTTATTTTAGGGATTTATAATGTAGCACAAAGCCCAAAGGAACTCGTCCAAACTCGTAATGATAAAAAGTGAGTGTGAATCCAGATGAAGTCTTTGGATTCATTCTTTTATTTTGTTGGTTTTCAGGCCGACGCTGAACAGCAGAAGAAGAGAACACCTGCTGGTCCTGCTGTCACACCTTCAGGTAACACAAACAGGCTGTTCATTTAAATATACAAACAATCAATTATCTTGAAGACTAATGCCACATAAGTGCATCAAACAAGGTTTAAGTTGTTTTAAACAGTTTTGGGGTTTTTTGCTGCCAACAGCCAGCAAGAAACAGGAGACCACCGAACCAAACTCTACTCCGACATCCAAGAACGACAGAGGACAGAAAGAACAAGAGAAGAAGAAGACGGAAGAAGAAAATGAGTCGGCAGAGAGCCGAGGAGTGAAGAGGAAGAGAGGAGAGAAAGAGGAAGAGAAGAAAACTCATCAGGACGGCAGCGAAGGAAAGAAAGAGAAGACGACAACACAGACCCAAGCAACCAAGAGAAGGAAAGAGGAAGAGGAGAAAGTAGAGAGGAAGAAAACGAAGCAGGACGGAGGCGAGGACGGAAAGAAAGAAGAGGCGATAAAGGAGAAAACGGAGGAAAAGACATCAGCTGAGAGCCAAAGGATGAAGACGAGGAGAGCTGAGAAAGAGGAACAGAAGGAGGAGGAGGAGAAGAAGAAAGCAAAACAAGACGACAGTGACGAGAAGAAGACGAAGAGAGAGACGAGGACGAGAGAAAAAGACGCCGCGGAAGAAAAGAAAGAAGCGCCCCCGACGAAGGGAGAGGAGGGCAAAGGAACAAAGAGGAAGAGGGAAGAGAGGGAGGACGGCGTGGAAGGAAAGAAAGAAGAGACGAAGAAGAAGATGACGGAGGAGGAGAAGAAGTCATCAGAGAGCGAAGGGATGAGGACGAGGAGAACAAAGGACGCAGCTGATGAAGGGAAAGCAGAAGAGACGATAGAAGAGAAGACGACAGCGGAGGAGACGGAGGGAGGAAGCCCTGCGGACGAGGAGGTGAGGCTCCTTTTTAAAGTTCACTTTTCTAGAAAATGAATCTCTTTTAGTTTGTTGGATTCCAAAAAACTTGCACAAGCACTCAAAGATGCTTCTCATACCAACAGATCTGATTTAAGAGACTTTGTAGCATCCAGTCAGTTTTCTGAGGTACCAACGAGTCTGATGATCCCCACACTGCAAAAAGCACTTAGTTTGACCTGAAATCATAACGTCTTAATCTGAATGACTGTGGAGTTTAAACATGATACAGAAATTAACTTAAATAAACACAAATTTAAAGAATTTTCTTCATTTTTTCGTGGTAGTTCAGCACAACAACGAACATAATGTACAGCAGGTGAGCCGACTGTCAATCAACGCCAACACTTTAAGCCTTCAGATCTTATCAACGGAGCAATAATTTCTAAAATGACCACCAGCACACTTGTTAGAGGACCTGAAATTAGAGATTGAGACCAGAATGACTCAATGGAAACATTGATTAAGTTGAGTGTTTCCAGAGAGAAAGTTGATGCTTTTTAAATGGGAGTCAGATGGAGCATTGGAACATTTATTTGGACCATAGACTGTATAAAAATATGGACGTAGTTACCGTGACGTCACTTGTTCGTTGGTTTTGAAGCTCAAAGCGCGCCGCTCCGGCTGTCACCATCTTGGCAGTGCGTGACGCTGTCTAACTCCCAGCCAATCAAAAATGGGCGAAGAGGCGGGCCGAATGGCTGAAACAAGCCACCTAGCGGCTGGCGGACCTGTCACTCAAAGCAGCCATGTCCTTCATTATGCATAACCCCCGTACAGTTGTCATGAAAGAGGAAATTAGCTACAGAGACCAAAACCGTTGTTTGTACCAGGGTGTAAACATGTTTATTTCTGCTGTAAAGTTGGACATTTTAACATGGAGGTCTATGGGGATTGACCAAGCGGGAACCTCCGGGGCTGTAAAATGAAGCCAATGCGGAAAACTGCAGTTCCTTGAACGACCACTTGAGGCTCCAAAAGCGAGTCAATCCCCATAGACCTCCAGAGGTTGGCGCTTGCTGTGGACATTATTTGACTAAAACATTGACTGAGAGTTGAACACCAGTCTGGTTGATACGATAACAACATTCATTCTTACAGGAAGCAAATATTTTTAAAACTGAATCATGTTTTTCTTTCACGTGCAGCAGCAGCGCCGCCTGGCAGCCAAGAGGGAGAGTCTGTTGACGTCTCTGAGAGGTCTGCTGAAGGCCAAGAGAGGAGTGAAGAGGAGGGAGGCGACGAAAAGCACTCAGTAAGACTCAACACACACACACGGCGGTTAAAAGAAAGCGCGTTTAGACGAGGTGTTTTAAACGTCTGTTTTTCTATCAGGAACGCCGGAGACGCAGCGAAGAACGAGATCAGGAAGGCGGGAAGTCAGAAGATGTCGTTGAAAGAATCGACGAAGATGATCGGCAGGAAAACGGACGTCAGGGTTTTCATGGGTAAGAGGGCGATAGTGGAGAGAAGAGAGGAGACGACGGTCAAACTGAAAGAAGCAGCGGAGAATAAAACGGTCAAGAAGGCGGAGGTGAAGAAGACGGACAGAGCCGATCAGATCAACACGACGACGGCGGCGAGTAGAACGGCAGACGAGGTGAAGATGAAAGAGAGCGAGGAGAAGAAAGACGAGAGAAAAATAATCGGAAAGATCGTGAAAGCGACGGCCGGACAGGGAGCGAAGGTTCAGATGAAGACGATGATGGGAGGAACGACGACGGCGGCGGCGGCAGCAGCAGCAGCAGAGGAGAAGAAGAAGAAAGAGGAAAAGGTGGACAAAAAGACGGCAGACGAGAAGAACAGTTCAGACAAAGCGAAGGAGGCGGAGAGAGAGAAGAAACCCGAGGAGGCGCCGAGGAAATCCGAAAGAACGAGAGCAGCGACGGAGAAGAAGAGCAGCGAGGAAGATGAGAAACAGAAGAAGAGCGGTGAAGAGAGGACGCCGAGAAAGAACGAAGAGGAGGAGGAGGAGAAAGCGCAAGAGAGGAAGAATGAAAAGGGCGAGGTGGAGAAAACGACGACGACGAGAGAGCTGAGGAAGAGTTCGGTGAAGACGAAGGAGCCGGAGAGAGAGAAGGCGGAGAGGAGATCTGAAAGAACGAGAGCAGCGACGGAGGAGAAGAAAGACAGAAATGTGAAGGAGGTAGAGAAAGAAAAGAAGAGCAGCGAGGAAGATGAGAAACAACGGAGGAGCGGTGAAGACGAGAAAAAGAGCAAAGAGGAGAAGAAAACGACGACGACGAGAGAACTGAGGAAGAGTTCGGTGAAGACGAAGGAGCCGGAGAGAGAGAAGAGAGGGAGCGCCGAAGAGGCGGAGAGGAGGTCTGAAAGAACGAGAGCGGCGACGGAGAAGAAGAGCAACGAGGAAGATGAGAAACAGAAGAAGAGCGGTGAAGACGAGACGCTGAGGAAGAACGAAACGGGCGAGGCGGAAAAAACGACCACGAGAGAACTGAGGAAGAGTTCGGTGAAGGAGAAAGAGAAGAGAGGGAACGCCGAAGAGGCGGAGAGGAGGTCTGAAAGAACGAGAGCGGCGACGGAGGAGAAGAAAGAGAAAAGCGTGAAGGAGGTAGAGAAAAGGAGCAGCGAGGAAGACGAGAAACAAAAGAAGAGCGGCGAAGACGGGACGCCCAAAAAGAACGAAGAGAGGAAGAACGAAACGGGCGAGGCGGAAAAAATGACGACGAGAGAAAAGAAGAAGAGAGAAGAAAAGGAATCGCAAAGAGACGACGAAGAAGAAACGGCGACAAAAACAGACGAAGAGTCGAAGCAGAAAAGTTCAGCTGAGATTAAAACGCCGCAGGCGGAGTCACAAACAGGCGCAGAAGAAGAAGAAGTGGAGAAGACGAGCACAGAAGAAGAAGAAGAAGAAAGTAAACCGAAGTGTGACGTCTCGGACGGAGGGAAGACGGATCAGAAGCTGCAGAAGAAGAATCCGACGGTGACGCTGACGGACTCGACGCTGCACAGAATCCACGGAGACATCAGGATCTCACTGAAGACCGACAACCCGGTAACACGCACGCGCACGCACACACACGCACACACACACGCACACACACACACACACACACACGCACACACACTGTTCACACTGGACTACAGGCTCCGATCGATCGCTGATCAGATCAATGATTGTTTGTTTTCCTGCTGATATTAAAGGAACAAAGCAAATAAAATCACAAACAGCAAAACCAGTTTCGTTGTTGTTATTAGAGAGTTCAGTTTGTCTTAATTACAAGATTCCTTCTGTTTATCTTTGTTTGTTTGTTTGTTTGTTTGTTCCAGGACGTCAGTAAGTGTCTGATGGCGTTGGATCAGCTCAGTATGGTTTACGTGACGTCTCAACACGTCCAGAGACACAGCGAGCTTGTCGCCACATTAAGAAAGGTACGAAAACACAAAGTAGAAAATATCAGTAATACTTCGTTTTACGGGTAATTTTACACACATTTCCTGGTAATTTGCAGATATTTAACGGTTCATTTTTAGGACGTTTTACAGCGAACTTGCGAGGAAGCTGGATTCATCTTGTCGGGCTTCAAGTTATGAACTTGTGGCTGAACCACCACTGATGGTTCAGACTAATCAACAGCTACAAATTATTGCAAATTAAAGAATTACAGCTGCAAATTATAAGAAAAAATATAAAAGTGTTCAGTTGGTTTAGTTGATAAGTGCAGATTCTTTATATTTGGGTTCATACGTAGTTGTTAATTTGCAAAAATTCTTAATAAATTAGACTTGTAGCAATTCTTTAACTGACAAAATACGTCAAATAATCAGAGTAGTTTTATGTGTCAAATTACATCATTAATATATTAAGTTGTTTCTGTTATTTCCTTTTTATTCTACCAAATGACACAGCAGCTACTTTTAGGAAATTATTGAAACAACTAATAAACAAACGATCTAATATGTTAATATGTAGTTTAACACACAAAATTACACACTGAAAACTGAGTATTTTATATCAGTTGATGAACTGACAAGCGTCTAATTTATTTATTTATTTAAGATTTTTTGCAAATTAACATCATATGAATCTGCATTTACCAACTAAACTTTTTTTCAGTTTTTTCTTATAATTTGTACCAGATTTTGCCCCCCTCTCTGTAAAACGTCCTAAAAATTAATAGTTAAATATCTGCAAATTACTACGAAATTTTCCAGGTAATTACTATAAAAAACCCGTAAAATACAGCGTTATGAAAATATCTCAACCTGAGTTTAAACTGAACTTTGTGCGTAGATGCGTTTCTACCGGGCGAACCAGGCCATCATGGACAAGGCCTCGATGCTCTACAACCGCTTCAAAAACGCCTTCCTGGTGGGCGAAGGCGAGGAGGTGGTGAGCGCCACCTTCCTGCGCTCGCTGCTGGAGGAGAAGGAGAGGGAGGAGGCGCAGCGGGCGGAGCGCTGCCGGGAGCGGCTGAGGAGGGAGGAGCTGCTGCAGGAGGTGAAGAGACGCATGGGCCAGGTGAAGGAGAGGAGGAGGACTGACGGAGGAGGAGGAGGAGGAGGGGGAGGGGAGGAAGAGGAGAAAACAGAAGGTAAATAAAATGAATTAGAATTATAGTTTTACTGTTTATAATATATAACAAGTAAATTAATACAAATAAGTAAACTGACAACAAATTCTGCAAAATGTTTATTAATTTGATGAATAATTTTAGTAAACAATCCCGGCTCAAGGTCCACTTACTAGCTTTGTCCATTCATCTGCTGATGAAGACCATGTAATACCAGAAAAAGCTAGTAAGTGGACCTTGAGTTTAATTTTTTTGGCAATAATTTTGTCAATAAAATAACTAATAACTGTTTACAGAGTTAATTCATGATAATAGGTAATTCAGACATTTTAAGATTTTTATTTTTTTCATTTATTATTATATTAAATAATTGATCATGCCTGTTTATTTTGCTTTAGTATGAAGTATTTATTTTCAATAAAATATAGAATTTTTTTTCATCATAATTAACAAATAATACATTACATTTTTTGGGGGGGTCATAATTACTATAATTATTATTATTTATACCATGACCACTTAAAATTCTAGATTCTGATTGGCTGGACACAGGTGTGTGTTTACAGTTTTAAATTAATGCGCCAGTATTAAACAAAGCAACCGAGAGCTTTAACTAAACAGTTTGGAACCACCGTGAGGATTTAACGCGACTATTCTGGACTTAAAATAGTGTAAAAAGCTTTGAAACATGTCAGAAATGGAGACTGTAGCAACAATAAATGTGTTTGTGTAACAAACGATACAAACGTGATCAAACTTCACAGAAACATCAGACACTTCTGTGATTATAAGAATCACGTCATGTTTTTTTTAGTTTTATCTATAAATTTAAAATTTTGTCACTTTTTACTTCCATATATTTATATTCAGATCTGAACCCAGCTGAACAGCTTTACTGTATTTTCACACATGATGACACTTTTTTTAAAGTTGTATAATGTGAACATGTCAGACGATGTGCTTGTTACCCGCAGCTTTAATTGTTTATTGTTTGTGTTGTTTACCCCCCCCTTCCCCCCCTCCCCCCCACAGCTCCGGTGGACTCTTCCTGAAGGTTTAGCGTGAGGCTGCCTGGACTGAACCAACTCCACTGAGGGGTGAAGGCGGTCGACCTGAAACAGTCACACGGACACTGACGACATCACAACCGTTTACCTCATCACACATATTTATCAGTTTAACTACTTCCTGTTGTAGATGACGTCACACTCAACAGGTACTGAATGTTTGGATGACGTTCATCCCGACATATTGACTCGTATTAGCGTTAGCGCAGGTACCGTTATTGTCATTATCACATACAATACATACAAACTGTGACAGTGACTCATTTTCACCACAACAGTGTTTATTATTTTTTACACTTTTCCGTCATCAAACCCCAAACATGAGCATTACAAACCTTCACCAGAGTGTTGAACTTCAAGTTACCTTATTTCAAGTTACGCCTTCGTCATTTCTGTTGGGCTCCTGGATGTTGCGTAATTACAGCAACGGTCCACCCGACATCAACCTGAGCAGGACGTTTAACCCCGACGTCATCTGTCAACCTCTTTTTAAGCTAATTTAACTTTAACCCTGAGATTAACGTGTCATGACCCTTAAACGTTTTAGTCACTCATCAACCTCTATATTAGTTACAGAAGGGGTGACGGGCGTCTTCTTAGTGACTTTTAAAGGACATGTTCACAATTTTTCAAGTGTATCTTTAAAAAAAAACAGCAGTCAGGTGTTTTTATGACACAACAAAATTGTGAATCTGTTCTTTAAACTGTAATTTTGACATCAGGAAGATGTAAAGAAACAAAAAAAACAACCCTTCACCTTTCGGCTATAGTCACGTTTACAATTAAAAATATGACTCCAACGTAATTTACCTGAAATTTTTTTTTTTTTTTTACATTGTGTAACACAAAATAAGGTGACTCCCTTTTTGTTTTTAGTTGCTTTTACTTGAATTGTTGCTGTTTTTAATGGAGCTACAGTAACGTCAGCTGGTGTTTTGCCTGCAGTGACTCTGGTGTTTGTTCAGGGTGAAGTTGTTTCATCTTTGCTGCATTTTAGTAAAAAAAATGTTGGTTTTTTTTGTCATTTTTGGTAAAACTGAATCTTTAAATCCGTCAACATCTACCTCTGTTAACTTTGATCTGTCGTGATGAAAGGGTACGTCTCCTTCAGTTGTTTGTTTTTGTCTTTTTTTTTTTATATTTCTGTGTAATAGTTCTTACGGGGACGTTTGGACCCCGTAAGTCTGTATGAAAACAGGTGTGAACCGACACTCCTGTTTCATTTTAAAGGTGCACTTTGTTCATTCACGTCTCTACATCTGCAATAATTATAGATGCATGAGTACAATTATAGTTAAAAAAAAAAAAAACCTGCAACATGTTTACTGTGTAAAGGGAGAACAGGATGTGAGGGGGCTGATGGGAAATGTAGTTTTTTGTAATATTTGACATCAGATTGTTGTTTAACTGACATTCACAGCAGCTTTAAACCCTAAACATGAAGCATTATTAAACAGACTCACTCCACCTCGACGTTCACACTTCCACAGCTGCAGAGGACCTGGTGCTTTGCTCAAAGGCACAAGAACAGCAGCAGCATCGACGCTAACAGCTAGCGACTGTTGGAGCTGCACAGTGTTTTTTTTTGTTTGTTTTTTTTTAAACTCACTGAGTGAACTGTACAGCAAGATATTTTATTCTGTATTTCATTGTGACTAAGATGTTTTTATTCTTTTGTTTTTCTACTTGTATGCAGTTGTTGTTGTTGTTTTTCTACGTGGCTCCTGTTGAGTTACTGATGTGTAAATATAATTTTTATTTACAGATTTTTTTTTTTAACAAGCTTTGAGTTTATTTGTGAACAAGCAGATACTGAATATTTACATGATATACTACCGTAAATAAAATGTTTTAAGAGGTTTCAGATGCAGTTTTACATGTAAAAACAGTATGACGACGATAATTCAGAAATTATTTTCTCACGTTTGTGTCTCTGACGCTCTGAAGCTGCAGTCGCATCACATTTCCGTTGTATGAATGTTTGTCGTGTTTGCCGTTCACTGCTATTAAAGTTTGAAGGAAAACACAAGCGTACGTTTCCTGTTTTTTGGTGCGAGTCGGTCGATCTGCAGACTGGCAGTCATCTACATGACACACCCGTGTGGTCAGGTTCAGGCATGAGCAGTGAGATGGTTGGAGGTCAGAGGTCAGAGGGCGTAGGTCTGCATATTGATCCTCCTCGTGATGTTCAGCTGTAACCGGGCGGATGTGCTCCTGTCGGCCAATAGAAACACTGCTGCACTGTGATTGGAAACGTGTTTCATCACCATTTACAGTCCGTCCTCACACTCATGTACAGTTTACAGTTTGTGATGAACAATATTCACAGAAATGTGATGTCATTTCCTTTTCGTGAGCCGAGCGCAGGGGGGGGGGACGCTGTGAAACGGAAATGAAAGTGTGCCTCAACAGACCGCACTGGTTTTAACCAGTTTCCTGTCTGTGTTGAGTCATTTATTTCAGTCACACAAGCTGCAGCAGCAGCGATGATCTGTTGCTCAAACACTTTGAGACACTTTTCATTAACAGGTCAAGCTAACATGAAGCTTCAGCGTCCAAATGAGTCAAATCAAGTAGATATCTTTCAACGTTACAGTCTTTTTAGTGTCAAAGTCTTTTTGTTACTATACTTCCACCTGCAGCTCAACAGGGAAACACTGTCCGAGGAAACACAAAGATGCTGAAAAGACTGTAAATGTGTCAGATATCCACTTGATATGACTAACTCAGACTGCTGAAGCTGAATAGAAGCTTCACACAGACTTTTAAATGACTGTGTGGACACACTGTGGATTTTATCCTCCATCACTTCCATTGAAAACACATTTGAAGGATCTTTTAACATCCAGTATGAACAGGAGGAATGATTACAGCGAGGAAAACAGATTTGTGTATCAGCACTTTGTTTTTTCTTCTTTCCTCTCCCATTAATCATCTCACCACCCCTCAGATTTATCTGCTGACCCTTTGGAGGGGCCCGACCCCTAGGTTGGGAACCACTGGACTAAACTAGCTAACTGTATATAAAGTAGTGTAAACTAGCTCCACCTCCAGCAGCTACAACAGTAACATGCTGCTCTAACACTGATGCTTCACTATTAATAATCTAATGATGTCATATATAATAATATATCAGTCAGAGGAACCAAACCACTACTTTTACTGCAATACTTTAACTACATCAAGCTCATAATACTTATGTACTTTTACTGCAATACTTTAACTACATCAAGCTCATAATACTTATGTACTTTTACTGCAATACTTTAACTACATCAAGCTCATAATACTTATGTACTTTTACTGCAATACTTTAACTACATCAAGCTCATAATACTTATGTACTTTTACTGCAATACTTTAACTACATCAAGCTCATAATACTTATGTACTTTTACTGCAGTAAAGTATCTTCCTCCACTGGTTGTTAAATGATATAAAGGGAAAATACTGGATAAAGAGGAATAAATAAGTGTGATTATGATGTAAACGGGTTATGAAAGAGTATAAATGTGAGCAGTAAACAGATAAATAGTGTGTGTGTCCAGTCATGCAGCGTTATGTTTGTTATTCAGTCTGTCAGCAGTTTGAGGGGCGGAGAAAAGGAAGCAGGAGGTGTGTTTTCTCTCAGTGTGTGAAACGTAGACGGGCTTTTTTTCCTTCACGGAAGAGAGTAAAGGATAGGTGACCAAATCCACCGACACCGCCAGACAGGGAAGAGAGAGACCGGGACGACTTCACCGCAGTAACGCGGCTGTGGGTGTGAAAACCCCGCAGATGTGCAGCGGGTTTGCGGGCAGCGGGACGGAGCTGTGACCGACAGAAATGGGACTGTGGTTCCGCTCCTGATAGGACCTCAGCAGCAGCAGCAGCAGCAGCGGCGGTGGTGGTGGTGGTGGTGGTGGTGGGAACCCGGCCGATCTGCGGACGTGAGGGAGGACAGCCCGGGCTCAGACATGGCCCACGTAGGCAACGGAGCGGCCGCCGAGGAGGAGGTGAGTTTCTACCCCGCTGCTCCATATCATGTCTCAATGATGTCTTATTTCTAATGGAAACACACATATTCACATTAGTGATGTTTAGTATTGAGACTATATCATTCTATACTAATTATTGATTATGTGCTCGATTAATCGAGTTCTTGTTTGGTTTATAAAATGGTGAAAAATGTTGATAATTGTTTCCCAAAAACCCAAAATGCAACTTAACGTTTTGTTTTGGTCCACAACCCAAAGATCTTCAGTTTACTGTCATAGAGGACTAAAGAAACCAGGAAATATTCACATTAAAGAAGCTGAAACTTAAAAAATGACTTAAAACCATTAATTGATTATCAAATTAGTCGTTGATTCATTTTCTGACAATTGATTAATTGACTAATCATTGCAGCTTCAGATGTTTTTATTGTGATTCTACACGGCTGCTCCTATAGTGATCTACCACAGCCCATAATGTTTGAACTATGTCTAATCTCTAAGGGAAACCTACATATTCCTATTAGTGATGTCATTTTATTGATCAATCGATTAGTTGTTTGGTCAATAAAATGGTAAAAAAATTGTTGTTTCCTGAAAGCCTGAGATGCAAACAAGAATGTTTTGTTTTGGTCCACGACACAAAGATATTCAGTTTAATGTCATAGAGACTAAAAAAAAACAGGAAATACTCACATTTAAGAAGCTGGAATCAGAGAATTTTGACTTTTGTTCTTAAGAAATGACTCAAAATGCTCAATCGATTACCAAAATAGTTGCAGTTCATTTTCTGTTGACTGATTAATCAACTAATCACTACAGCTCTTTATATTTCTGAAGTTATTTTAGGCTGATGTTTACCATCACCTACAGTCAGTCTATTATATTCCTGTAGTGCCTTTATGGTTTGTGTTGCTATAGTGACCTTATGATCCTAAATATGATAATAATGATACAGATAGACATCATTTCTATAGTGACATATGGTATCACTGTATGTTGCCATAAAACTGCAGAATATTCCTAAAATAGTCCTATAAAGTACTCAGTACTGAGTTTATAATGACCTCACCTCCTGTGGTATCATCCTGTAGTAATTCTGATATTTCTATAGTACGTCTGTAATGTTTCTATGTTTGTGTATATGTTTCCTATAATACTGTGATAATCCCACAGTTCTCTGTAGGGTTATTGATATTGATGTATTGGATATTGAAACATCATGATATGACATAAATGTCGTCTTTTCCTGGTTTTAAAGGCTGTAATACAGTGAATATTCTGAACTTACCAGACTGTTTGAGCTGTTCCAGGTCATTATATCCACATTACTGATGATTATTTATCAAAAATCTCCCTCTGTATTCTGTCACAATATTGATATCGAGGTATTTGGTCAAAAATATTGTGATACTTGATATTGTGTCCACATGGCCCAGCCCCAGTTCTCTGTCAGTAACTTTACCTTCTGCTTTATCACTACATTCCCAAATTATATGTGTGTCTGTAATATTAAATATTAACTTTTATAGGAACAATAAAATTACATGTTCCTATAAAACTCCTACACACTGAAAATCACTGGGTTAAAATTTTACCCAGTTTGGGCCAGTAAAGCACCAGTACAAAACAATGTGCATATGACATTCACAAGATACACAAGTTATTAATAATCAATAACAAACCGTGACATGTAAGTTTAAAAAGAGAAGAGTAGATTATAACAGGCTTTAGTTTGGGTCTTGAGAGGCTTCCTGGGTAACATTAATCCAGTGTTGTGTTGGTTCTATATTCACCCAAACTGGGTCAAATTTTAACCCAGTGGTTTTCTTTAGTGTGTATATAGTCTTATATACTTATAATTCTCCCCTCTCTATATACTGTATATTGTGGCTGTGACACCCAATATTGAATTTATAGACCTTGCACCATTATACACAGTTGTTGTTGTTGTTTTCAATGCTGGATTACCAACCAGTGGTCAACTGGTCCCAGCTTCACTGTGTCTGCATTGGTTGTAGTGCTTTAAAACTCAGTATTAACTGGTATGATGCAGTGATCACTCCTATTTTATTACTTGATCCTGAAAAGGTGTCCCATATTAAAATCTAGTTTTAAGATCTGCCTTATATCAGTTTTGTGCTTATGTGTGTTTAATCAAATTAACAAAAAGTAAACCTACAACACAAGTCATCTGTTTGTGTTTATTTGGGGGTTTTATGTGTGATCTGGTGAAAAAACAAACAGAAATATGATCATAGATATTCTACCCTACATCTATTTAATATGACTGGACAACTTTATTACACTTCACTGACAGATTTCACTCTGATTTCCTTTAAACTGCTTCCATGCTGTCCTCATTTACAGCTTATTTTCCACATCACGTGTTTGATTTACAACAGAGTCTGTAACATTCCTGTAGTATCTCCGCTCTGACCGACAGTGTGTCTCTGGGATTATATAATCTGTTTACAGTGACAGCGGTTTAAGGGGTCTCTCATATGTTTATATGTGTATTAATTAGTGATATATGTATGTACAAACTGAACTGTAGATCTTCTGGTTCAGCACAGATGAGCAGTGAGTAAACTGCTGATTACTATATTTATCTATGTGCTGTGTAGTCAGCTTTAAGTGAGGTGATACTGTCAGTTTCCTCGTGTGTGTGTGTGTGTGTGTGTGTGTGTGTGTGTGTGTGTGTGTGTGTGTTAGTTTGTGGGTTTATGTAAATGACAGATTTGATTTCAACCGCAGACTGTCTTCCGCTCAAACAAACAGGAAGTTGGATGAGAATATGCTTTCAAGAGCTCAAACGTTAATTCTGATCCAAAATGACTGACGATGATGTCACTGACTTCTACTTTAAGGAGGTCAGAATGTGCGTAGTCACAGCGCAGCAGTAAAGTCCTGCATGGCGTCTGGGTTTCTGGCTGATAACATGATGCAAAGACAACTAGCGAGGTTATTTTTTTTTAGCCTTTATGTTTCTAGTAAAACCTGATGTTCCATCCAGGTTCATATTGTTCAAACTGGGAGTGCCCCAGTAAAACTACTGTGTGGGTGTGTTTCACCATCCTTGGGGATGCAAGATATTTTCTAGATCCTGTCAAGGGATCTTGGAGGTTTCTAGGGTGTTCTTGGTGTGCCTTAGAAGATTTTTGGAGCTTTTATTGTTATAGATTTTAGCAAATCCATGCTAATCCCACAGCTTTACAAATCTGTTTCATAGACACACAGAGACAAGAGGAAAAAGGAGAAAGACTGGAGGGAAATAAGAGAGAGAACTGGAGTTTCTAGTGATTTCTGAGATCAAACAGACTCTGAGCTGTCTCACAAGCACACACATTTGGTTCGTCATCTGTAGTCAGTACATTGCGTCTCAGGGGTGAATAAATGCAGACTGCACAAATGGTCCACTATTCAAGATGTCTTTTAGGGTGCTCCAAAGGTTTCGTAGTTCCAGAGGTTAACGAATAAAGTTTTGGGGGTCTGAAAGGATTTTAGGGGTCTCGTCTCAAGAGTTGCATAGGTAGATTACATGGACGGTTTATGGTGACTTATTAGGAGACATGGTGCGAGGTGTCTTTGCAGAGGCTTGAGAGTACATCTACCGTCTGTAAGAGTTTCAACATCCTTACCAGCTTCTAAAGATGAAGGAGTTCTGAGGTTTGTTCATGGGATTTGGCGACCTCAGACTTTTTTTGCAGTTATTTCTTTATTGAGTTTTTACTTGATTATATCCACAGGTGGATGCATAACAAGTCACTTCTATCTTTCGTAGTGTATCATGCAGGACTGTATTACATAAGACTGTAACCACAACTGCAGACTGTTTCTCCAGTCCCTCCCCCAATCTCCATAACCCTCCCACTTACCCACCATCCCACTGATGGGCCAAAATAATACTAGGAAATAAAACATGTAGAAAAAATATACATATATAATATACAATATACATACACACACATATATATATATATATGTGTGTGTGTGTGTGTTTGTTCCATGGTGTTAGGGGATACAGCTTCCATCGGGAAGTGGGAAAGCTTCAATTCTACAAGGTAAAAGAAACATTTGACTTAAAGTGGGTATATTTGTTCAGATTTCCAATGTTGTACAACTAGTCTTCTACCCAACATAGAAGCTGTTTGCACCCATTCACTCACAAACTTAGGTAAAATCTGGTAACCAGCATTTTTTTTTCTATATTTCATGTATAGAAGACCAGAATTCTTGCATTCTGGGACAGCTTCAAAGTACATGCACCAGTGTAACATCTGAAAACTTGTGGGAACTCAGACTTGCTTTAAGGGGTTTCAGGGATCTTTATGGTGGTTGGAGAAATCTCTACAGAGGTCTAGAGTTTCCTCAGGTCTCGGTTTTTAGGAGGTTATAGAGGAAAGGGTTATAGAGGTGCTTCAGGAAGTTCAATGGATTAGTACAAGGGAGAAAGAGGCTGTTGAACAGTTCTGTGGGTCTGTGTGGAGGTTTTAGAGATATTCAAGTGGTCTGTTCAGGCCCACTAAAAAGATGCAAAATGTTTTTGAATGGGGAATTTAGGAGGTCTGAATGGTCCCAAAATGTGCACTGGATGCGTCAGGAGTTTGTAGGAAGTCTAATAAATCCTTGAAGTTTATGGAGCTCTGAAGAGATTATAGAAGTCTGAGAGATCCTCAAAGCATTTTTTGAAGTCCTTGAGGAGGTTTAAGGGGCTCCCCTTAAAGGGTGTGGTGCTTTCTTCAGCATTCTTGTGGTTCCTGAGGAGAGTGTATTTTAAGAGGATCTATAGGTTCTTGAGGAGGTTTTATATGTAATTTATGAGGTCTTTGTAAATTTACAAGGTTCTTTGTGTGCCTGAGGACAGTTTAGAGGGTTTTAGGGGTCCCTGTGGTTGTCCTAGGTGCACAAGGTTCCAAGAAGTCCATACATGGTTTGAGGGGTCTTTGAGAAGTTTCAAGATGTTTTTTAGTGTGTTTCAGCAGTTTTGTAGAGTTACCAGTAGCCTTCAAAAGAGCTCTACAGTTCTTTGAGGGGTTCTAATTATTCAAGTGACAGTTCTGAGGGTCTGAATAGGTTTTAGGGGTGCCAGAGCTACTTGAAGGGTTCTTGCAGTACCTGAGTATGTTTCTTGGGTCCTTGAGGTCTTCTAAAGGTGGTTCAGGTGGCTACACTGGATTTAGGTGTCTTTGAAGAGGTTCAAGGGGGTTCCACAGGTTGTTATTGAGGTATCTCAAAGGTCATTGAAGTGGATATAGGGGAGTTTGAGGGGTTTGACTTACTTGAGGTAGTGTCTAAACACTGAAAGGGACTTTTAGAAGGTTTTAGTGGTCCCTGTGGAAGTTTTAGGGCTCCAGGATTTCACAAGTGTTGCACAAATGCACCTTGACGTGAGTTGACTAGTTAGTTTCCTTGGGGAGACTGTTTCTTGGTATTGTTCTCCTTTCAGACTTTCCAGGGTGATCAAGGGACTAAATCCAGCATCTTTTTGTTTATAAGCCCGATGCACATGTTCAGGTGGATGATGTGGGCTAGGTCTGACAAGTTGAGGCTGTCCTGCGTCACAGCTCACCAGTTTATCTCCTCATCAGAGCTCACAAATGCTCCTCTGTCAGCCTCCAATCTAACTCATCTCATTACAGAGGAATTCAGCTGACTTCAGTTGAGTCATCCAACCTCACTGCTCAGCAACACAACAATAAATAACGCATCGCAGACAGGAATTATCGGAATGAAAAGAATTACAGGAAAGACAACATCCAGTTAGGCGGTCGAATGAGTTTGCTGTGACCCTTGACCCCTTTTTTGTAATGTCAATCTAGGAGTAATTGTTTCTTTTTAAGACTCTCAGGTATGAATGGAATGTCAATAACACCATGGGAGTGTGTTGCAGAACATAGGTTTACCTTCATTCATCCTGCTTCACATTCATACAGAACTCTTATTGTTGGACGTTCAGCAGTTCAACTGTTTGGATTAAAATCTGTGCGTTGCCTAAGGGCACTTAGTCCATGGATTATAGCCAGGAAACTGTCACTCAGATTTACAGATATTGGACAAAGTAGACATTTTGTCGTTAAGAGTTCAGTCAGCACTTTTTAAGCAGTTGAGTTCCAGGATTCCCAGAGGAGGTTTCACTGCTCTCTTGGAAGGATCCAGAGTTTTTTCCTGGAGATTTCAGTGATCTCTAAGAAGGTTATAGGGCTCTCCGAGTAGGTCAGAGGTTCCTCTTAACAGATTTTTTCTCTGGCATTTTTGTTGGTTCCCTCTGTGTTATCCATGTTTTTCTGAGCAGGAAGTGTGATGGGTCTTGAGGTTCAAGGTTCCACGGGTCATTTAAGGGGTTTTGGGGAAACCTCTAGAGGTTTGGTGGATTGTAGAGATGGTTTTCAGGGTGTTGAAGGTCTTCCTAAAGTCACTGAAAGTGTTCAAGGGGTCCTTGAGAAGGTTAAAACATATTTGAAGGTCATCCATGGTGGTCAATGAAGGGTGTCACGGTGGTCTGTCAGGGTTTCAGTGCCTCCTCAGGGGGGTTTGTTATCTTTTCAGAGGGTTTTACGGATCTGTGAGGACATTCTGGGTTTTTTGGGAGTTTCCAAGCCTCCTTAAGAGTACTCGAGCTGTTAATGTGTGTTGAAGTGTGTTTGGTAATAGGATGCAGTGTGTAGGTCTTGACTAATTGATTAGAGTGCTGCTGCTGTCACAAGAGAAGCTTCTCTGACATTGACCTCTCCTTGTGTGAAACAGCACACGTCTTTTTCCACAACTTCTGTTTTCATCCTGCAGCCGACTGAAAAACACTAAAAGATAATAGAGATAATAGATCTGAGGTTATTTTGATGCTGAAGTATGAGAAAATCATCTCTTCTAAATTCCTCCTGGGCTCCTCTATCGGGCCACAGGAATATTTAACTTTCAAGTCACAGTCAGAAGTCAAAAAGATAAAGGCCACAAGAGATACATGAAAATCATTTTCTGCAGGCAGTGTTGAAAATGTCAATAACTTCAAGCTTATACAAACTCCTGATTTACAGATAAGACTTTACTAATTAAGGAGGCATCACAGCAGCACAATAAACAGACCAAATACAGAAAGGATGGA
Organism: Thunnus thynnus; assembly: GCF_963924715.1. Taxonomy (NCBI): domain Eukaryota; kingdom Metazoa; phylum Chordata; class Actinopteri; order Scombriformes; family Scombridae; genus Thunnus; species Thunnus thynnus. The sequence continues at coordinate 25,017,395 of NC_089538.1, forward strand.
GAAAAGTAAAATAAGTAGAAAAAAGTAAAACTACACTAGAAAACAAAATCAGGATGTCATATGTACAAATTAGTAAAGAAGAGTAAACAATAAGTAGAAAAAACTATACAATTAATCAAAGTTATATATGTATATATTCAGTACAATACCACTGTAAGTACAAAAATATAGTGAAAAGTATATTTTACACTATACATTAATATACATATACAGTATATATAAGTAATAATACACTCAGCGTGCACTTTATTAGGAACACCTGCCTCATGTATGTTAATGGGGTGAGCAAAATATTAGGAACAGTTTTCAATATGATGCACTCCAGTACACCAGCAGCACCCACTACGACCTCAATAATGAACATAAAGTATAAGCTTCGTAAATGTGGAATTCATGGCTGAGCTGGGTTGCGTTAGATTACACAGGTGTCCCTAATAAAGTTCTCACTGAGAGTAGATTTAGTTTTAAAAAGCTAATGTTACTGTCTACAGCAAGAAAGAGAAAATATTCAAGAACTTTTGACAGGAAATTCAACACTTTTTAATACTTTTAGGGAACTGAATTCAATGCTTTTTAAGACTTTTCAAGACCTAGAAATACCCAGATTTTTGTCAAAGGCAGCCCCGGATGGAGGCAAAGAAATGAGCGAAAAGAAAGGGAAAGATGGAGGAGGGGTGTTTTCATTTTTCTCACAAACAAATCTGTGAATGAAACCAAAGAGACACTCACTCGTCTCTTTTCACAGTTTTCACTCTCTCATACAAGCAGAAGCTCTCGCTGACATTCCCTCACACTGTCAGTGTTTTCGACTGTTAGCGGCATTCACAGCGTTCCAGACACAAATGCCACAAGCTCCTGCTGTGTTTGTGTGTGTTTGTGTGTGTGTGTGTGTGTATCTGTCATAGGACAAATTTCAGACTAAAGACAAGTTAATTGGGGACAGCTTGTGCAATTGGGGACAAAAGCCGTGTCCCCAATTGGGAAAAAGCTCATTTTTGGGTCAGTGGTTATGGTCAGAGTTAGGGTAAGTCTCCAGGAAATGAATGTTAGTCTATGTAATGTGTGTGTTTGTGTTTATTATAGATGAATGTTGTTTAACCAGTCAGTCAGCACATTAACTCTCAACACAATAGAATCTTAAAAATGACATGACGGGTGAAGTTTCTCTTTTACAAGATGGTTTTTTTTAACATTAGTTCATGTTAATTCATGTGATAAATAGTTTTTATTCCTGAAAATTCCCGAAATTGAGAAATAAACCACACACTTCTCCTAGATTACCACATTTTGGTACTAAATACTCAACACGAAACACCACAGAGAAAGTCTCTTTCTCTTTCTATTTCACCCGTTATTTATGTAAATCTGATCCTGAAACTGAGAGAATCAGCTTCATTTCTGTTGAAATCTGTGATACTCACAGTTTGCAAAGTCTGACTTTCTAAAACAAAAATGCCACACAGCTCTTTAATACAAGCTTCCTATGATGATGATGAGTTTTTTATTGTAGTTTTTCTATTTTACTCTTACTCTGTTTTTCACAATTATCTGTTATGCACGTATATGTCGTATGTGTCTTTGTGAAACACTTTGGTGCAAAACCTGTTTGCTTTTAAAGTGATATATAAATAAAATAAACTTGAAACTTTTTTTAACACTACATAAGTTTAACCTTTTCCTGTTAGTAACCCTAAAAGAACAAATAAAATCTATTCAAATATTTGTGAGGTAAAATGTCAGATAACATTTTATTTGACACGTTTTAAATAATATAATGTAATTATAACAATAATTTAATTTTCTGTCTTAATTTTCTCTTAATCAATACTTGAGAAATGTGTTTATTTTGTTTGACCATCAGTAAAACGAACCTCAAGTTTTACTTTAACGATGACATAATCAGAGAAAAAAAATCATTCTCGCACAATTTTAATTACATATTAAATCACACATGAATAAATATTTTAATAATCCATCTTTGTCTGTGGGGACGACAGATTGCTCAGTGGACAGAGTGTAACTGGGTCACAGTGTTGAAGTCTGGTCGTGTCTGTGCGAGTGTGACTACAGCGGGTCGATAGCTGAGCCTGCAGGCGCTGAGTTGCTGTCGAGCTCTCTGTATGTGCGACTGCAGCTGTACACTATTATGCAAGGAGCCACTGGGCTGCTATTATTAGCCTGCTACTGAGGCTCCAGAGACATACTGGGTGTGTGTGTGTGTGTGTGTGTGTGTGTGTGTGTGTGTGTGTGTGTGTGTGTGTGTGTGTGAAATCAATGCTGTTGCTTTCCACTTCACATGTTGATGCCAAAATAGAAAATGCGTTGGATTATATTCACGTTGTGAAGCATGTTTGTGTGTGTGTGTGTGTGTGTGAAACTCCTTGAACAAACAGTGTGACCTCAGGCAGCGCTGATGCCTTTGATATCATATATAAATATATATCTTCGTCTCCAGTGTACCATGTTGACAGACTGGGATTTTGTTGTTCCTTTAAATAGACACCGAGCTTTAAACAAACGTACTTTATTCTTCTGGGACATGTTTGTCACAACAGTCAGATGAAAATTTCATCCTTTTGCCTAAATTAGATTTTCTTGGCAGCAGTAGTGAAACCGGCAAAGATGATGGCGAGCAATAAATCCAAACTACAGGCTTCAGAAACATCCCTTTTTATTTTGAAACCATTGGATGAAACTATTCCCAACTTTTCAGGGTGAAAACTCTGAGAAGGTTGGAATAATCTTGAAATGTTTGTGTTTGGCTGGGGGCCTTTTGTTGTGAGTCATTCCCCATATCTCTCTCTCTCTCAACTATTAATAAAGGCAGTAAAGGAATAAACTTTGGGTGGAACATTCACAAGAAGGCAGAGACATATTTAAAGTATTCAATAATCATAAACAATTGGGATTATACTTGAAAACCCTTAATGGTCCCGAGATTATTCTGAAAAAACCCTGAAAACCTGAGGAGTCAGGATTTAATCTGAAAAGGAGAGAATGATTCTAATAAGTCAGCATTAGACCTGAAAAGTCTAAAATGGTCTCGAAAAATCTGAATTGAATCAGATAATTCTGGAATAACCCTGAAAATTTGGTGACTCTGAAAATGAGGAAGGAATAAGTCTTAAAATTCAGGATGGAATAAATGTAAAACTGAGGAATAATGCACAATAAAGTTATGAATAGTAATGGAATAATAGTGAGAAATCTGGAATAGCCATTAAAATTTTAGAATAACTCTGAAAAGAAGTGAATAATCCTGAAAAGTTGGGAATGACCCTGATAGGAAACAAACCTGAAACATCGGATTTAGTCCCTGAAAAGTCTTAAATGGTCCAATGTCTAAGTCAGATTTGATTATTCTGGATTAACCCTGAAAACTCAGGAATAACCCTTAAAATGCAATACTATAAGTCTTGAAAAACAGAGCAGTTGGACACATGCAGGAGACTGAAGAATCAATATTTATTTACTCAACTCGGGAACAGAACTCAGGAGTGCAGGCGAAGCGAAACTGAACTGAACAAAGGATCCGACAACACCAAACTGATTAAATACAAACTAAACTGAGGTGCAGGTGGAACAGAACAGGAAAAGAGCTGATTGGCTGTGGGAGACACAGGGAGCAGGGCAGGTGTGGAGGAAAACTACAGAGCAAACATAAAACCAATAATCATGGCACACAGAGGCTGTAAATGCAAATTATTCAAATCTACAGAAACAAATGTCAACAAACTCCTTTTTCATAACATGTTGAGAACGAGTTAAAGAGAATCCAGCCATTGAACAAACAGTCTGCTAATGTCCTGAATGTAAATACAGAAGACTTGTGGAATAAACTGTCTGCTGTATAAACTCCTCAGTCACATTTCACAACTAGTGTGAAAGCAAAGGGCCGATTGCCACTCAGTCCAGTTCAACAAACTGGGAGAAAGTCTGAGGGCGTCTGGTGAACTGGTGGAGGGACACAGAGCCAGACTGGGACAGAACCATGACAGAATAATAATATGGTTAGAAATGGGATTATCCATACTGAAATAACCCTGAAAACACAGGATTTACTCTGAAAAGCAGAGAATAATCCTGAATATCTTAAATGTTCCTGAAAAGTAAATAAATAAATAAGATTATTCCAGAATAATTATACTAATACTATATCATAACTGATAATTTTATAATAACCCTGATGATTTGAGAATGACCCTGACAATGAAGGAATATGTCTTATTATTCAGGAAAAACCCTGAACAATAATAATAATAATAATAATAATAATAATAGTAATAGTAATGTAATAATAATCAAACATCTGGAATAATCCTGAAATTTTCTAATAACCCTGAACGGTCAGGATTTACTCTGAAAAGTGAAGTGAATAATTATGAAAAGTTGGGAATAACCTGAAAAATCAGAAATGAATCAAGATTAATCTGGAATAATCCTGACAATTTGGGAATAACTCTAAAATTGAAGGAATAAATCTTGAAAGAAGGAAATTATTCTGAAAAATTAGGAATAGATCTGAAATTTCAGGAATAACCTGAAAATAGTTCAGAAAAGTGATAAATGGTCTGGAAAAGGCATAAATAAATCAAGATTATGCTGGAATAACCCTGATAATTTGGGAATATATATGGAATAAGTCTTACAATTCAGGAATAACCCTGGAATCTGGGAATAAGTCTTGAAAGGTCCTGCTGCACTCTGAAAAGAAGGGAATTGATTCTGAAAAATTGGGAATACACCTGAAAAGTGTGAAATGCTCCAGAAAAACTAGAAAATAAATCAGATTATTCTGGAATAAACCTGAAAACTCTGGAATAACCCTGAAGAGTCAGGATTTATAGAAAAGTAGGGAATGATTCTGAAAAGTTAGGAATAGATCTGGACAGACAGGACTAACCCCGAAAATTCTTAAAAAATCTGAAATAAATCAGATTATTCTGGAATAACCCTGAAAATGCAGGAATACATCTTAAAACTCTGCAATACCTCAGAATAATACGGAGTAACCCCGAAATTATAGAATAAAGGTCAGGAATCAGAGGGAATAGTCCTGGAAATACTTAAGTAGTCCCAAAAAATGAAATAAATCAGGAATACTTCTGGAATAACCCTGAAAACGAAATAAGTGTTAAATTGAGGAAAAATGAAATGAAATCTCATGTTTAATCCTGGAAAAGCAGGAAAATCAATGAGAACAGAAACAGAAAACTGCAGATCAGACTGATGATGACGTTTGTGGTTGTTAACCAGAGTGTTTCTGTGTTTTTCAGGACTGCTTTGAAGATGCCTTCGACCGGATACCTGCGTGAGTAACACACACACACACACACACACATACACACATATAATGCATAAAACGCACACTCACACAAACCAGTCATTCTCTGAGTGTTGTACAAGCTGAGTAGAGGTTTGTAGGTTTGTAGAGGTGTGTGTGTGTGTGTGTGTGTGTGTGTGTGTGTGTGTGTGTGTGTGTGTGTGTGTGTGTGTGTGTGTGTGTTTGCGGTCAGCTGCAGATCATTTCCTCTCAGCTTCCCGTCTCTTTCACCCTGTCTTCTGTCTCTTTCACTTTTAGTCACTTCCTGTTTTGGATGGTGTGTATGTGTGTGTATGTGTGTGTATGTGTATGTGTGTGTGTGTGTGTGTGTGTGTGTGTGTGTGTGTGTGTGTGCGTGCAGGGCATGTCAGATGGACCTGCAGACAGCCATCCAGGAGACTCAGTGTGCTCTCAATCTGGTCCTCAACAACAAGTTCTCTGAAGCCCTGGACCTCCTCAAACCATGGTAACCACGGCAACGCATCCCCGTGTTTTATTATGTAATATATGATATAGTGTACTAGTGTATTTGTACAAGCACAAATTGCACTACAAAGCTTTTGAATATGATTATGACAAGTGCTGCTACTTGTACTGGTACTGATACCATTACTACTGGTACTGCTACTGGTACATTTACTACTGATACCATTACTACTGGTACTGCTACTGGTACATTTACTACTGGTACTATTACAACTGGTACTGCTACTGGTACTGCTATTGGAAGTGCTACTGATACTCTTACAACTGGTTCTGCTACTAGTACTATTACAGCTAGTACTGCTACTGGTACATTTACTACTGGTACTAATACAACTGGTTCTGCTACTTTTACCAATACAACTAGTACTGTTACTTGCACTGCTTCTGGTACTATTACAACTGGTACTGCTACTGTAACCATTACTGCTGGTAGCTACTTCTACTGGTACTATTAATACTGGTACAATTTTACTGGTATTAATATTGGTATACTACAAACCCTATCTCTAGTGTTGCTATACATACTAAAACTACTGGCACTATTACCACTGGTACTATATCTGAAACTGCTTCTGATACCAGCACTACAGGTACTACTATACTTATCACTAGTACTGGTGCCACAAATGGTACTAAAACTGCTACTGGCACCAACACTTGCACTAGTACTGGTTTTAATGACATTATTGATACACATGCTACTGATACTACTATTACTGATACTTTTAATATTGCTGCTGATGGTACTACTACTATACACACTACTGGTTCTGAAGCTATTGCATTACCATTCACACCGGTGTCACTATCACTGTTATTACTACTGCTCCGTCATCTGAGGCTGCTAGTGCTGATACTAGGATTGCTACTGATACTTCGTCAACATAATTACCATGTGTATATAATATACTTGTGTGTGTGTGTGTAGGTGGAAGGACAGTATGTACCATGCGTTGGGTTACAGCAGCATCTTGGTGATGCAGGCAACCATGACCTTCGAACATAGAGACATCCAGACTGCCATGGCAACCATCAAGGAGGCGTTACACACCTGTCAGAGGTGAGAAAGGAACAATATTGTGTCGCTCTGTCTGAGAGTCAAGAGCTGTGCAGGTTTGGCTCGGGTATTGGGACATCAGATTAAATTACTTTGGCAAAGATAAAGATTTAGTTGAGTCCCAACGGGGGGGGGGGGGGGCATTTAAGTAGAAGTTATTTTTGTTGAGCATTATTCTTGGTAAATTGAGCCTCTCGACCTCTCTCTGGCCTTATGAACCAACACCGCTTTCTTAAGACTTACTTTTTGCTAATTTGTGTTCTTTTGGGGGCATTTTTGATATGCACCAGATATTACACATATTTATCTTCAAAACATAGGATAAGAAAAATCGGTGCTCCTCAACAAGTCACTCCCATCAACCAAATAGAAGTAATATCCAAATAAACAATATACAATAAGAACAAGAACACAGCAGGGATAAATCTGGAACATATGAGAAAGTTTCAGAGCAACTGAGATTATTCTGAGCAGCATGCATGGGAATACATCACAATATAATAGACTTGTGTATATTTCTGGCTTTTCCCCTGATGGTCTGAATAACTCGCTGTTGCGCTGTGCTGCTCTGTCTTATCTGTCCGTGCGCTGTCATTGTCTTCTTATCGCGCTGCAAAGTTATGAATTTGTTTTTCACTGCGTGAGAAAATGGTCGTGTGGTGTGAGAGCGTGTGAAAAGTGTAAACACTATACCTGCTAAACATCAACATGTTAGCATTGTGATGTTAGCATTTAGCTGAAAGCACTGTTGTGCTACGGTACATGCGAAAGAATTTTAATCTTGTTCATTTATAAGTAACTAAAAAAAGACATTTTGCTCAAAGGAGCCATTTTCATTATGAATAAACTACATTTAGCTGTTCATAATCTCCATGATATTGCAAAGCAAAGAATGTTGGCTAAAACTTCACTCTGTTATTCATGTTATGTTACTAAAATGTTCCTCCATTTTGCAAGATGTGATGATTTCTTTTTTTAACAATAATAATAAATTTCATTTATACAGTACCTTTTAAAACAAAGTGTTACAAACTGCTATACATGGGAAAAACTAAATTGAGACAAATAAGAACCACAACTAAATAAATTCCAGCAAATAAAAGTATTGAGAGTAAAATACCCAAAACACAGTGGAACTAGATACAAAGAGCTTTGGCCCTGCATCATTAAATAAGTTTTAATAAGTGATTTAGATGACGTTACTATTCTATAAGCCTCAGTTGTTCAGGCAGATATAATCAGACTTATATTCACATAACATTTTAAACATCAGAAAATCTTACTCATACAGCTTTTGAAAAGAAACCTGAAAATTATGATTAAAACCACAGTTTCCTCTTTTTTTTACATATCACAAACCTCTCTAACTACTTCCTGTTCTACGTGAAGCACTAAATCAAGCCAGGTTGACTGCCTCTAGACTGCAGCTGCATCTGAGGAACTCTCACTTCTGTTTTCAATAACATTTACGCTTAAATAGATGAAAGACAAGAGAGATAGAGAGAGAATGCATCTTACACTACTGGATGACGAGCACGGCCCAAAAACTTCACTTTGTGATAAAGTTTCCGTCTTCTTCTTCTTCTGTTTAATCTTCAAACTGTTTCCGCAGATTCAGGAAGAAGAACTCGGTAGTCGGATCTCTGTCTAGTCTGATCAGCAAGCAATCCAATTTACAAGAAGGTATACACACATGTCCCGCTCCAACATGCATTGACTGACAACAGGAAGTGCAGCTCACAAACAGGAAATAAGATCAAAAGCGACAGGAAGTCACTGTGTTGTGGTTATGTGTTTTGCAGAGGAGATGCATGCAGAGATCTGCTATGCCGAGTGTCTGCTGCAGAAAGCCACGCTGACATTTGTGCAGGTCAGAGCTGCTGTCTGTTTATCTGTCTGTCTAAATATCATAATCCCACCTTTGAAACAATGAATCACTGTCTCATTCTGATAATTACTTAAGCTAACTAGCTAGTGGAGCTAATCAAAATGAATAAACTTTAACATATAAAAATTGGTGGAATGCGCCTTTAAAGCTGCAGTTTCTCCAGTGGCCATTAGATGCTGCTCTTGTAAAACTTCACTGTATTGAAGTGAATTGGAAAACCCCCAAAGCCAGTTAGTGTTTTACACACTGACATTATTGTCTTAACAGATGATTTTACTTCTTTTGATGTCTTTTTGAAAAACATATAAGTTTATTGAAACAATATTGAAGGTTAACCTGGGAGTTGGGAGTATATTTCCTAAATTGACCAACCTTTTTAGCCCATCACCCCTTAAAGGATCATTGTGTAAGATTTAGGGGGATCTATTGGCAGAAATGGAATGTAATATTCATAAGTATGTTTTTATTAGTGTATAATCATCAAAATGTATAACATAGGTCTAGTTGTTTTTAGACATTATAATGGGGAATAGAAACATATTGTAGCTTTCAACCAAAAAAGTGGTTTTTTTTCTTCTTTAATTAGTTTATTTGATTTTGAATTTAAATTTTTAGTGACCCGAAAGATGATAGTGGCCAGAATTTCAAAAGAACTAAGCAAAAAATCAGACCATTTCTACTCAGGGACATATGCTCATAGGACTTTGACTAATGATAATGACTAATGTCATTACTAATGTTTTAACTGAAGATGCTGTGGATACCGCTGTAAGCTAATTGAACAAATTATAAATTTGGTAATTATTATCTGTCACTTTTTTCCAGGATGAGAACATGATCAGTTTTATCAAAGGAGGCATCAAGATTCGAACCAGCTACCAAATCTACAAGTAAGTGATCAATTCAAACCTTTAACAAATTTAAAATACTTTATCTGTCATTTACTTAACTATTGGTTCAACAATTAGGTTGTTATGAGTTTTAAAAGGAAAGTTTGAACATGGTGAAAATTAACAAGTTGTGTTATTTAAACGCAGCATATTTAGCTTCTAAACACGTTTTTCCCACATTTTTAATTTACTTATATTGATTTCTTAGATGTGCATTTGATGTTTTTTTTTATTTGATTCTGTTTTGTATGTTGGTTAGATGTCAATTGACAGATACACTGCTTTCATCTCTTATTCTTTAATTGTGAGTTCATCTGTTCTCAGGGTCAGGGTTAGGTTAGGAAACCTGAGTTCATCCCAGGTTTCAGGTTCACATTTGAAAAAATACTTGTTCAGCTCTTCCAACTCCCACAACTTCCACTGTTCATATAGATTTTATTCCCACTTTCAGTGCTTACACTTAAGCCAGCTGATATTGTCTTCCAGTTAATACACTTGAACTGGCTGAATTTCTTTCAGCAGACACACTTTCAGAACTTCCATTTTAACTTCATACACACATTTTTCCCTGAAATATTTACATTTTATGTTTTTAATCTATTTTATTATATTTTTCTTCTTTTTTAATTGTTCCTGAATCCATATCCTCCATATTTGTTATAATATAATAATATAATAATAATATTTTGTTATAAATGAATATCCTAACCCTTCAATTACTTTCTGATTGTTACTTCATGTTTCATGTTGTCCAATAGGGATTGTCAAAATGTGCTGAATGTTGCCCAGGATGCAGCCAACCAGTCTGATTCGTTCAGACAGTTCGAGGGCGGGGTCAAGTTGGGCATTGGATCCTTCAACCTGGTGGGTTTTCAAAGAGGCATTCACTGGTTTGTTTTTTTTCCCCTGAAGTCCCAGACGAGAGGAGTTTAACTGCAGCAAATGTTCAGTCACATCAAAGTTGATTTAACTGTCCTCCAGATATTTTCTATAACTTCTCTAAACTTTTGGTTCACACTTTTCAAAAGCACCCTGACATCACAAACTGGGGTGGAGTAAACGACAAAAGCGAAAATTTGAAAAACGTGAAGACAGGATGCTGACTCTTGCCTGTTTTACTCTCTGGTATATGATGTTTTAGATTAATAAGTGGTATTTAAGTTTGCTAACTTTGTCTCAAAAGCCTGGAAAAGAAGGAAAGATTGACTATTTAATTAGTATTTATTGTTTTCTCCATGTTTTTGTCATGATTTATGAATTTTGTTGTAGACAGTGATGTTCTGTAGATTTGATTGTGAAAGTTGTTTGAGTTGCTTCCAATAGGGGCTGGGCTTAGTTATGTGCATTATACAGTAATATAAATTTAATTTATTCATTCATTCACTCATTTATGTTAACAACTAATACAACATTATATCTAGTTTATAAAACTAACTACGAAAACTGGTATTTTTCAGACTGGTGAAAGGCTTGATTTCACTCAGACCTTATATTCAATTCAATTGAATTCAATTTTATTTATTGTGCCAAATTGCAACAAAAGGCACTTTTCACATAGAGCAGGTCTAGACCATACTCTTAAATTTACAGAGACCCAACAATTCCCCCATGAGCAGCACTTGGTGACAGCGGTATGGAAAAACTCCCCTTTAACGGGTAGAAACCTCAAGCAGAATCCGACTATTGTTGGGCGGCCATCTGCTTTGACCGGTTGGGTTGAGAGAGAAAGAAAGAGAGAGTGCATCATGGGAAGTCCCCCAGCAGTCTAGGCCTATAGCAGCATAACTAAGGGCTGGTCCAAGGTGAGCCTGGCCGGCCCTAACTATAAGCTTTATCAAAAAGGAAAGTTTAAGCCTCTACTTCTGCTTTTGGAGACTGTAGGAACCACAATATTTATATATATGTAGGAACCAAATTTTATATATATGTATGCAAAAAAGAAGTATCTTGTCACATTGAGAACAAAGAGAAAATACCTGAACTATTATAAAATATGAGAATGTATAACATCTGGATGTCCAAACTCTCCCTTCTTTGTTTATAGTTTTGTGAAAAATAGGCGAATGTCATCAGCATATTGTCAGAAATAGAACGATATTAATAGAATTACTCACACAGATACATTATTAAAGCAACATTATACTATAATATTATACTATTTTACCTTAAAATAACAGCTTCATAATCATTTTGATGATACACTGACTGATAATAGAGAAAATTAAAGAATGGCCACTGTGCGCCCCAAACACCTGTTCTTGCACTACGAGAAGTGCATAAATAGTAGTTACCTGGATGTAACCCCAGTTCTATGAGTACATGCAGAGCCCTCTAATGGGCTGTTCTTCAGCTAATAAGCGACAGCTGACTCGACTGATCAGACCTTCGGTGAATTACAATTACTTGTTAACTCGCCAATATGTAACTTATACCGTTATCAACAGAACTGAGATACATGTTAGCAGCCACTGGACTGTATTTTCTGTAGTGAATGAAGATGATGTGGATCGTAATGTAAGTCATTCAGTGTAATGCTAGCTGTTAGCAACTGCATTTTAGCACACAGCTAGCACTGTGGGTTCAGATGTAAGATCAGCTAGAAGCACAGCGAGAGTAAGTGTTGAAGTCTGTTCCCCTTCAAGTAGTGTTCCCTCGTGTTGCAACAGTGCAGTACCCTCACCGCTCAGTGATCAACAGAATTAAATGCACGTTACAATGTCTTGGTTTAAGTGCACATATTGATTAATCCATTGAAAGTGCATTGTTTTAATAATTCATTTTTGTTATATGTAATAGTGTTCTCTGTCTTTCAGATGTTGTCTCTCCTCCCTCAGAGGATTTTGAGGCTGTTGGAGTTTATAGGATTCTCAGGAAACAGGGTGAGTACAGCTTTAAAAGAAACGGCCAGGTCATTAAATTAATATTTCCTCAATTGCATCAGCAAAATAAAAACGTATTATTTAGTAAGGCTTTTAAAATTACTTAATAAAATATTTCTCTAAGAATTTATTTTAAAATGTCTCTACGTTTTAATGTTTTGTTTTTTTATGGTAAGATGCTGTTTGTAACCGCAGCTGCTTCACAGAGAAAGCCTTTCAGCAAACGAGTAGTAATTACAGCCCTAAACCAAATCCTTTGCTGTGATAATCCTGGAGGAAGACTTCAGTTAGCATTAACAAGAGACTCTCTTCACATTCCCCCTCTGTCTCTGTCTGTCTGCAGGGGTTTGGTTTGTCTCAGCTGAGAGAGGGAGCATCCAGTCACAGTTTGCGGTCAATCCTCTGTGCTCTGACTCTGCTCTTCTACCACACATACGTTTCACTGATACTGGGTAGGAAACTGCACACATATACACTTTGCTCTTCTTCTATTGCTCTGATATAGCACACTGTAGCTGCACCCTGTTGGTGGTCCAGCTCTACAGCCCTAAATTACTGCACACATCTTGAATGTTGTTCATCGATTCAGAGGTGTGGTACCATAACTTCATGGATGATTAGGTGTAAAACTGCTGTGAGTACAGGCCTCTCGTAGATAACTTTATTTATAACAATGTTGTTGTGTTTGATCAGGAACTGGGGAGGGGAACCTGGTAGAGGCTGAAGCTCTGCTGGAGCCGTACCAACAGAAATACCCAAAAGTAAGTAAAGCACATACACAAGAAATGTAAACATTCAAAAATCTACTGACAGGACAAAATTTCCTGATGTCATTGGCTGATAAAATCTACATTTTGTTTGTCTTTCAGGGCTCAATCATTCTCTTCTACTCTGCTCGTATCGCCACACTGCGAGGAAACTTTGAGAAGGTCTAAAACAAACACACCGTTGTACTTCTATCTGTGATGATCCTCATTGACATAACACACTGACAAACCCTGAGCTCTCACTGTAACCTAAACCCAATTCTAATATTAACCCTAAAACCGAGTCTCAACCCTCAAACAGACCTTTGAACAAGTGAGAACAAGAAAATATTCCTCTTGTGCAAAAAAGGTCCTCATTTTTTTACAAATTTCACTCTTCGAAAATGTCCTCAATATCCTTACTTTCAAAAATGTCTTCGTTTCCAAAAAAATGCCCTCATTTTCCAGAAGTACCTAATTTGTATGTCACTTTGGACAAAAGTGTCTTAATTAGCCAAAGCCAAAAATTTTTCCTCTTGTAAAAGCAGCCTTCACTTAAACATTTTCTGAATTTATTTTCCAAAATTTTCCAAAAATGTTCTCACTCTCTAAAGTCTAAAACAAAAACATGTCAGTTACACAAAGAAGATACATTCTAAAAGCCTACATTATGTGGGAAAACACAAGAAATTAATATAATTTAGATAAATTAATGTGTAAGTTTGAATACATCTCTTGCAGTCTTTCCTCCGTTCATCTGTTTCTATCTCCTTTGACCTCACCTGAGCAGGTGAGTGTCGATGTGTAAAATGTATCCTGTGTTTCAGGCTCGGGCCAGGTACGAGGAGTGTATCAGCAGCCAGCAGGAGTGGAAGCAGATCCACCACCTTTGTTACTGGGAGCTGATGTGGACTCACTCCTACCAGCAGCAGTGGCAGCAGGCGTACCGCTACGCAGACCTGCTGTGCAAGGAGAGCCGCTGGTCCAAGGTCGAGATAACACTTACATAATGTGCATGCGTAAATCCTGGTCTCATGCAGGCTCTCTTTAGTCTCGTAGTCAGCCTTCAGCACTTTCTTTCTCAAAACAGGGAGAAAATCTTCCAACAGATAACTCCATGTGCTCCTACTGCAGCTTCACTGGAACATTTTAGAATGTATAATTTGCTAAATGCCTTTTTTAAGAGGTTTCTTATAGTCTTGGTTGATCTTTTGTCCATTTTTTTTTGGTAATTTCTTGTGATATTTCAATGGAAGATGAGCTAGTAGTCATACATCATTACTGAACCTTTACATGACCTTTACATTGCTGACATCGCAAAAATTATTCTTGCCTCTGTATGACCCTCTGTCTGCAGGCTATCTATGTGTACCAGAAGGCAGCCATCCTCAGTATGATGTCAGAGGAGGAGGTGAAGAAGACGGGGGAGGACATCATGGAGCTCTTCAGGTCAGTCTGCCTCCACTTTAAATATTAGACCTGTAACTGTGCGTCTGGAGCTACACAGAGAAGATAAATGGGGAAATGTAGGGATAAACATAGAAATGAATGGGAATAAATGGGAAAAAATGAGGACATTGTTGGAAAGTTAAAACATTTGGGGATATTTTGGAAAGTTTTTTTTTCCAGTCCTCCATTCTTTAAATGGCTGTTTTAGGTTTAAGGTCAGGTTTAGGGTCATGCTGTAAGTATGTAAACGTGTATTTGTGTGTGCAGGCAGGTGGAGGGGCTGAAACAGCGCCTGGCGGGGAAATCGATCCCAACGGAGAAATTTGCAGTGAGGAAGTCCAGACGCTACAAAGCTGCTAACCCCATCCCCCTGGTCATCCCCGCACTGGTATACACACAAAACACACTTCTGCAATACACACACTCGAGCAATAGTTTGAGGTGATTAGAAGAGTAGTTAAAGTAATAATTTAATTTCTTCTCTCTCCGTAGGAGATGATGTATGTTTGGAACGGTTTCACCATAGTAGGGAAGAGATCCGACTGTACCGAGTCCCTGCTGGTTACCATAGAGACGGCTGAGGAGCAGCTTCGCAACGACCCCAGTGAGTTCAAAACATCACCGTTGCTACTAACGCTACTGCTAACACTGATTATTAATGTTAAACAAGGTGTAATGCATCTTGAAATAACGGATATGAACACTAATATTTACTCAGAATATTGAGAGTAAGTTCTTTTAAAAGTCATTACAAGACACTGAAGCCCAAATATAGATATATTAATGTGTCAGTGGATGTGTATTAATGTAATTATATGTTACAATATGCATGTTCACGGAGATTTATGTGCATGTATAAGTATGTGTGTATAAGTACACATACAGTATATCTCTTGTCTTTTCTGATGCATTAATCGCTGCTGTTTTAAGAACACATCTTTATTTATTCACTATTGTTATTATTTATGCTTTATTCATTTATTTTGTTCAACAGTATTAGCAGTATTATACATTTTGCTCATAAGAGGTCACAATATCACACCTATAACAGTTCAGACATGATGAAATGGGGGTTATGTACCCAATATAGACTCAATGAATTTAATTAATGACAATTAAGTGTAAAAAAATAACAATGTTTAAATAACAATGTTCACTACTAGTACTACTGCTGTTACCTGCTTGTGAAATCTAAGATGGCCAACAAAAATGTTTTCTTTCAACTGCCTAAAAACGCTGAGTAGGAAAAAAAATAGCTTGCTGAAAAAAAAGGTACAGGAAAACATGTGAAAAAGAGAAGAAAACAATGTTAGCGAGTGTGCAATTTACACTTTTTATTTCCCTAAAAGCTCCCTAAACGGTGTCAGTGACTGTTCACTCCAGTAAACTTTACGAGCAGCAGCGAATGCTTTGTGAAATAAATAAATAATCTTGTAATGCCTTGATTTAGTTTTAATATTCTCCCAATAAAATTCTGCAACTGAACAAAAGTCAAAGATAATGCAGATAAAGAACAATTTTCTTTTTAGTAAAGCTGCAAATGCCCGTTATCTACCAACGAAACCAAATGTGTCATTCTACATTATTATAGAAAGCATCAACTTTATCTTTATGTGTTATTTGTTAGATGTAGATTCTAAGATTTAACCCTTCAGTACACAGAATTAACCGGTTTCTTTTCCTGTGCTGTTGCTATGATCCAACTAAACAACATATCTTATGTCTCTCTCTGTCTCAGACCCGTCAGAGTTTCATCCAGATGACAGCTGTCTGGTCCAGATGTTGAAGGGACTCTGTCTAAAACACCTGGGCAGGTTACTGCAGGCTGAGCTCTGCTTCACACAGGTCCTGTCCAGGTAACTCATTAACACGCAAACACTTGCAGACAAACAGGTCCAGGCACTCAGTGTGGCTGTTTACCCTCTCAAAGTGTGACACAGATTAGATAATATACCTCTGTGTGTGTTTACTTTCAGTGAAAGTCGTATAAAATACGATCACTACTTGATTCCTTTCACACTGTATGAGTTGGGTCTGCTGTATAAACAACAGGGAGACCTCACCAAGGCCACTACATACATCGAAAATGCCAAGTAAGTTGTCTTTATACCGCTCTATAAATTGTACCTCAAAATATACTTAATATACTAATCTATGTATGTTAATACCTTCATATACATTTATACACCTTTATATACCTTCATATACATTTATACACCTCTATATACCTTCATATACATTTATACACCTCTATATACCTTCATATACATTTATACACCTCTATATACCTTCATTTACTTTTATATACCTTTATACACCTTTTATATACCTTTTTATACCTGTATACACTTCCATATACTTTCATATACATTTAAACATCTCTATATACCTTCATATACATTTAAATATCTCTATATACCTTCATATACCTTTTATATACCTTTTTATACATGTATACATCTCTATATACCTTCATATATGTTTATACACTCTTATATACTTTGACCTCTTTACACTATTATGTACCACTAAATACATTTACATACTTGAATATACCATTAAACACAAATGTGTGTATATATATATATATATATACATATATACCTTTACGTTATTCTGTGTCATATAATATATGTCTATATATTATTTATGAATTATTTACAGTACCTTTCAGCGACCCCTTTACACCTCTACAGAAGTGTACACATCTCAGAACAGCTTTATTCACATCTGTGTACTGTACATTCACATATTGCTGTAAACCTCTTCAACGTGTCTGATTACCTGTGCTACTAGTAGCTGTTTCTGCTGTGGAATGTATCTCTGGTATTTCACTATAGATAGTGAAATACCAGAGATACAGATACTATTGGTATCTGTATCTCTGGTATTTCACTAAGGGGGAAATTTACACACATAACTACAAGTCTCCAAATAGCCTCAGGTTTTCTTGGAGGTCTTGAAGTGCACTGAAAGGAATGAAATGTACAAAGTCAGGCCATCATACCACTCATATTTTATAACATTTTTATTAGAAAGGGCCATTTCTACCTATACCAAGTGCTTTCACAGCTCATGTTAAAGCTTAACATGTGTGAGAGGAAATGGGAAGCATAGTAATCACAAAATTCTGAACGATTTCTTGTGTTTTTCATTAGGACAAACTACAAGGATTACTCCATGGAGTCCAGACTGCACTTCAGGATCCACGCGGCCCTCAACAGCCTCAAAGGATCACCTGCAGGCACCCCATAATAGTCGAAACAACTCAAAAAACTGCAGCTGGAAACAACAGTGTACGATCCGAGTCCAGGGATTCCCTGATGATTGAAGATTGTTGGGGTTCTGAGATCACACTCCCATCTGGACTTTCTTTTTCAGTTTAGCCGAGCAACCTTTTATTTTATTTCCTTTTTCCTTATTTATTTTTGCAATAGTGTTGACAGATGAGATTATTTAAACTTGTACCTCTTCTTAAACAACCACGGGCTTCCCATTAGCAGCTGGGTGTCATGGTTCAATTGATGCCAAATGTCAATTATGTCAATTCAATCAGCAAACCAATAGATCACAACGGCTCCTTTATTGTCAGTATGAGGACAGTCTCAGTCTAGGGGCTTGTTCACTCGGAGATCTTGCATAGGAGAAACGATTTTGACAATTTTTGGCAACTTCTTGTGTTCAGGTAGAGTGAGAAAGTACTGGGAAGCAGCTGCAATTTTCTGATATAAAGATTAAGTTAGATAAGGTTTAACCCTTTGAAAAAAAAAAACGCAGCTTGGAACACCAAGACAAGACATTTGGAGAAATCAATCAGTTTTCCAAACTTTGATTGCAGTCGGTCGCCTCGTTTCACCTCTTGCAGTGCGATTCTCCGTCTGAAAAGGCCCAAAAATATAGAAGCTTTTTGATCTTGGATCACATCTAATGATTAAAACTCTAAATAACAAATTACCACAACAAATCATGAAGGTGTACATCGTCAAATAATGAATACTTAAAGCAAATACATGTCAAATTCAACCATCAAATGATAAATATTAATATATAATAATGAAAAGTTGATCAATTAACAATAACGGTTGCAATTAATGAAAAGCTGCTAACCAGCCACCCATCAAATAATGAATAGAAAGGTTAAATAATAAAAAGTGAGTCATCAAATAAGTCTAAAAAGTAAGAAATTAAGTTAAATTCAAGTCCATCCTGGTTTATTTTAAGCTCTATGTCCAGCTTTCACCACTAGATGTCGCAATTTTACTATATTTTTACTTTTACTGTTGGATTACAGCAATAAATCATCACATCTAATGATTAAAACTCTTCAAAAAAGAACAACAACCACAACAAATGATGAACGTCTGCATCATCAAACAATGAGTATTCAAAGCAAGTAAATGTGAAATTCAACATCAGACAATAAATATCCGACGAATGTGGCAGCAATAAATAATGAAGGCCGACGTCAAATAATGAAATTGCAACATAGACCTTAAGATAATAAAGAATGTGGTTGTATTTAATACGTGTGGAAGTTATTTTTATGGGCTTCGTCTTGTAGTAACGACTAACTTTTTATTATTCTACCTCTGTATTCATTATTTGATCGATGGCCATTCGTTGTTTGACGTTTCTATTTGTAGCGACCGGCTTTTTATTATTAGATATGGATATTTATTATTTGATGGTTGGATTCTCGGTATTTGTTGTGGTAATTTGTTATTCGAGGAGTTTTAATAATTAGACGAAATGATTCATTGCTGTAATCTGACATCAAAAAGCTTCCATACTAAAATCTAATCTTTACTGTTTGCAAAACTGACACCTATTACCTACTACTAACACATCCTGGTCTTAAACTAACAACTCATGGTATAATGTTTGCTTCCAAAAGAAAAAAAAAAAATATATATATATATATGTAGGATAGAATCATGAATACTGATGTTGCAACGTGTACTGATTAAACTCTGATGAGTATATTCATGTTAACAGCAGGGAGAGCAGTGTGTTCAAACACACAGTATATACATACGCTTTATATTTTTCTTTACTTTGCCTTTTTTGATTTCTTAATAATAACGTGCACGCCACATGTACACGTAGTACACAAACGTGTCTGTGCACACACAAACACAGCCTTGTCACCAACCGTGGCTTAAACACAAACACACACACACACACATACAAAACACGGTACACTCATTCCAAGCTTGCACGTACTGGGCAATATGCACATTAAAAAGAGAAACACTCAAAACAGCTGTAAACGCACACATTTAGCAGCAATATAAAAAGAATTTTTGCTGTTATTAAGTCAATCAACTTCTCAGTCATTCTGTTGCTCAATGTGTGTCCATGTTTGTAGTTTTATCTGTAGTTCTCTCTCAGAGGCAGAGCTGGGGTTTTTTTTTAAATTTCAATTAAACCTGCAATAATTGATTTATTTGTCCACTTGTTTTCAGCAGAAACAAATAATGAACACAACTCTGAACTATCATCAGCTTTTAAGTTGATATGTTGAACTTATTTCCACATCCAGCAGTTATGGAGAAACATTATCATTCGTTTAGAGTCGTGTTTCTGTCCACCTGGTGAATGTAAGTCCAATATTCACTCTCTTTTAGCTCTGTTTTTACTCTCTACCAACTCCTGAGGGAAATATCTGGCTCTTTAGCTGCTAAATGCTCCACTATGTTCACCAGCTAGTCTACAGCTAACTGTGTCTGTTTGGTGCTGAGCAGGTAGTGTACAGCAGCTTTTTACAGCTTTTTTCTCTGAAAATGACGCTATGAGACGCTGAGAGTGAAGCAGAACAGTAAAAGTTGCAGCCGGACAGATAATCAATGAGCTGAAACTCACTATAAAGCTCCGTAAAGCCGAGAGGAGCTGCAGAGTCTCTGATAATTCTCTGTAGGTTCATCACTACGAGCCACAACCTTTATTACGTTACACACTGTTATAGATCAGACATTTTTGTTATTAAAAAATATACATTATAGCTGCTCTAAAGCTGCAGTAATCAATATGTTTATGGTAACAAGGGTTTTCCGGCCTTCAAACTCTCTCATAGCGACTAGCTGGTGAACATATGGAACACTTAGCAGCTAAATAGCCAGATATTTTTCTCAGGGGTTGGTGGGAGACCAAACCAGAGCTGAAAGAAGGGTGAATATTGGACTTACATTTAACAGGTGGACACAAACACCACTCCAGTGGGATGATCAGCTCTGTGTCTGCTGGATATGTGAATAAAGTAAATTATTATATATTAATAATTCATTTAATTTGCTAACAAGGTGATAATAAGGTAAGATATTCAGCTTGCTCTGCTGCCCCCAAGTGGCCAAAAAAAATCAACAAATGCAGGTTGAAATGAAATAAGATTAAAATGGAAGCATTAGCATCAACTTTCTGTCCTATAAGAGATTACTTCTTCACACAGAGCAGCTCTGCCTCTGAGAAAACCGCATTTGTTCACGTTTACTCAACCTTCTGTTGACGAAATACATAAAAGACTGAAGGCTGTAGATTCATCCTGATACTGTCACTCTGTTTTCAGCTGCTAACTTACTGCTAGCTTACTGTTGTAGAGATATGGCTTTGGCTATAAACAAACAAGCCAAGGAAGATAGCTTGTTATTTATCTTTTGTTATATTAAGTAGTATTCTGTTATATGAATTATGTAGCTCAACAGCACACATAAAGAGCAGTTTTGGTATCTATTCATGTACTTATATAAAAAAGAAGCACAATCTAGGATCTCCAATCACCTCCAGTAATACAAACAAAACATTTCTGATGATTCTTAAGACCATAATTTTCTCATTCGGCTTCATGTTGTTTGATACTGTTTGCTATAATGTATATGATATATTACCACAATGAAGATTTAATGTGTGTCAAACTAAAAGGCTTGGCGGGTTTGGGGTGTAGATAGATGAAAACGTTCAACTCCAAAACCCACAATCTCAAAGGCAAATCAGCTTACCTGTAAAACACTGTTACACTAAATATTAAGCTAAATACGTTGGATAAAAGAGTATACCAATGATTTGATCATTCAGTCAAGCAAAAAACAGCTGCAGAGTCAACTTATTTAAATCTTTGCTTCCATTTTTAAGCATTCGGGTGAAGGACGCACTTTTCCAGTAGACTTGGGGCAAATGTGGCGGCTGTAACAATAAGCCTTCTCCTTATAATGAATGTATCAACCAAAAGACCAAATTATATGTGTGTCTTGCTGTATGTCTCTTTTCTTCGTGTGTGGATTTTATTAGTGCCTACAAAGTGTTAGGGTCTTTGTGTCTTTGTGTGATCTGAAGGAACAACTTCATTGGCCAAGTACAGTAAATATTCAGGTTTGTCTTGTAACAGTCATTGATACGGTAAATAATAGTTTTACAATAGACCAGTGCACGCTATCTTAAAGTCAAGTTATCTAAAAATAGCGAACCGCTAATGCTAGTAAACTGCCGGAGGAGTTTTCGGCTAATGTTGCTAGTTATAAACGAGGTTTTGTTTCAGGAAGAACAAAATTTGGCTTAGTAAACAATTAAATAGTTACCTCTTATGATGAGAACAGACACTAAAATCCTCCATGTATCTTCATGTGCAATAAAACATTAACCACCTATAGCGTATGCTGTTTTATTATTGCACCGCTGGTGCATGGCAACGCTATGGCGTTAGCATGTTGCCTGTTATGCTAAAAGATTGTTCCTACTATCATCTATAATAGCATATTCTAAAATGTTGGCATTATTCTAAAATGTTGGCATTATTATTATCATGTTAGCATTTGTTAGCATTAGCTCTTCACAGAACTAATGTTAAGCATCGTGTTAGCAAAATGTTAACTAAATGTTAGCAGTTCTTGCCGCTGTTTTAAAGGTATTTCCAGAATCCTTAAAGACTCATCTGTCCATCTAAAATAAAAAAAATATACACATTAAAGATTTTTGGCCCGTTTCCCAAGTTGCAGTAAGAAAGTATTTCCTAATCCAAACAAAGATGGTAGCCGGAAACTCTTTTTGTACAACCCTAGAAAATATAAAAAATAAAATAAAGGAATCTAACATAGATATAGACTAATATAACTGATAATAAAACTTTTTAAACGGTTCATCATGTACAAATCAATCGATGAAGGTTCTTTGATTTTTGGCTAGCATCTTTATTTGGATTCACCATTCAGGAAACGTATTAAAAATCTATTGTTAAGTGGTTTGAATTTTTAAAACATATTAAGTGTCTTTAAAGATTCTGGAAATACCCGTTAAACCCAAATGGATAAATCAGTTTCTTTATCGATGTCATTGATTAATAAATAATAATTAGCATGACTCCTACAGTCAGTCATATTGTGTGGTAGGTAAAGCAAACGCTGCCTTCTATCATAGTTCTCATGTGTTAGGATAGTCCGAGCCAATGATGGATGTTTTTGGTGTAGTTTTTCATCATTTACTAGTTAAACAGATAAATATTATCTGAAATCTTGGTACACTCCTTTAAAATGGTCACCATTCACTGTCACAACATTTCTTCCTGGAAGGTTTCGGTTTGTGTGTTTCATTCAGTTGCTCATGTCAGTGCCTCGGTGTGTCTCTCTGTGTTTAAACTATAGTTCTTATAAAGGTTTTCTATAGGATTTGAATTGCATGTTATTCTTCAATATGTTTAATCTTTTTTTTTTGAAATATGAGACATTACTGTATGTGCTTTATAGCAGGAAGCGATGTGACCCAATATTACAGGCTTTACGGTTAGAGATGGTGACCAACGTGGTGCAATAAAATGAAAATAGAATAACTGTTCATTTTGAGTGATTTGGCATTTTTCTTTCATTATCACTGTTTACTGTGTCTGTTTATGTGCCTCTTCGTGTGTCAGTGAGTCATAAGCCTTTATTTCTAAATTCTTCAGTCTTGTGTTTATAATAAATATATTGGATTTATAATATGCACAAAAGAAGCATCAGATGGTTAGTTGTCCTGTTCATGTAGTGCAATTCACGTAGTTTAAGGTATTAATCTGGCATTTGTGCCTCTGCAAGACAAAACAAAGATAAAGGTTATGCTGCTGGGGAAATGTTGTTAAGGACAAAAAAATAGTTCTCTGGATAGTTGCTTTAAAAATACATCATTCCAGTTTCAGCAATATAATATAATATTATATACATATATATTATACAGTCAAGGGACAAAAGACTGCTAAGTGTTTATTCTTGCTAGCCAGGTTTCAGATAATTTTATGAAATGAGCACTATGTTTGAACAGTGGGAGAAAAGCAGAAAATGATTCAAAGAAAGCACGGATTAAAAAAAAAAAGCTAACCAGAACTCAAGAGGTTTTAGTCACTAAACTGAAATGTAAGCTTCAGTCCAGTTTCTTGCAGTCCCTCTAAGAGCCATGAGCTCACTTAAATCCATATAGCTGTAGCTGATTAGCTGAACTGTTAGCTAACTTGAATCAAACCGTTTTAGATGCAAATTTGCTTTAGACCTGAATTTGGTCTAATCAGGTCTAATTTGTTTTAGACCTGAACCAATTTGTTCTAAACACTAAGCAGAACCATGAGCTATAAACTGAATCCAAACCATTTTAAAACTGAAATGTTAGATAAACTGAAACAAACTGAGCTGAGCTATATTTAAACTCGGCCAAGAGATGTTACATGTCAAACAGTTATTTAAATTGTTTTGGATGCAAACTGAACCATTAATTATCTTGGTACCAAACTGTCTCAACCTCTAATCTAAAATGAAAAGAGACCATGAGCTAACCTGAATTTCAACTATATTAGCCACAAAATTTAATTGTTAGCTAACCTGAAACAAACTGAGCATTAGCTAAACTGAACAAAACTCTTAGCTTACCATTAGCTAACCTGTACCACTTTTCAAACTAACTATTAAACTCACCTGAACAAAATTGTTTGTTCACATCAAATTAAACCATTAGCTAGCCTCTTGTTTTAGCTACTAAACTGTAGTCAGCTATAATGTGTTCATGTGACAAACATAAGAGAACAGTGTGTTAAATTATCGCAAACTGTAACTGACAATACATGTCTTTTCAGAATTTATTCTCATATTTGCCTTTGTTATCATTTTACTTTATTTTAGAAGTGAGGTAGATGTTTGCAATCTCATTTGATGAGACTGCAAACATCTACCTAAAATAAAGTAAAATAGCCTCATAGATTTGGAGAAACACTGGTGTGGGTGGGCAAAAACATGAGCTATAATAAACATGAATACATAATGCACACAGCAGGAAATGCTGTGTGCATTATGTATTCATGTTTATTATAGCTGCAATATACTGTATGATAAAAATATATTGTCTTAAAGTATGTGTGATATGTGTGCAATACATTTTTGAAAGCCATAATTTTTAATTTTTGGTAGTTGAATTTATACACTCAAGGACACAAATAGCTTCTTCCTTCCTTCTTTTCTTTGTATTAATTCATATTTATGCCAAAAATGCACTGGACAATGTCTTAGTATGTCACAGTCTGTTGGATAATTTAGTTCAGACTATACATCAACACAAACTTAATAAGCATTTACATTTCATCAACACAATGTCATAGTTTTTATTTTCTGATGTTACCTGATGCTAATGAAGACCAAAATTATAAATTTGAACAAAAGACTGCAAACTAGGAATCTTGCCATCTTTTGGCTATAGTTTTTCCAGCCTAACCTGGACCTGTCTCCCAATATAAAATAATTCATTACACATCTAAAAATATGCCCATCCAGTGCATTTGTGGCATTAAAAGTACTCCATATCCCATCTGACCTCCAGCCAGCTTGGACTGCTCTGACGCTAAACACTCGTATAACTATAGCGCTTGCACATGACTCGATCAGCCACAAAGTAAGACGTATGACTCCGACTCTTCAATTGATCAGGGAGGTGTAGACTACTGGAATGTTCTGATAGTTTTGGAAACTCTGTTGTGTCTTCATTTATTTGTCTTTAAATCATACTGAACCTTTGATCAGTTGCAGATTCAAGCAGGACTGAGTCTAAAGTCTAAATGTGTATTCAGAGATTTGTGATACTGTCAAAAGCAAATTCAATCTCAGTGTGTGATAAACTTGTGTTTAGTTAAATATTTAGTTAAAAATCTGGTTTCCTGTTCAGTTTGATTTGTTATGAAATAATGTTTACATTTAATTCTGAATCATTGACCTACGGTAAGAAAAAAGTCACATTGACCACCATTATCTCTGACTCATTTTAGCTGTTCTCAGCAGTAAAAAATTCAGGGGTTTTGAAACTCTGTTCTCTGGAAACACTGTTGAACATTAACTTGTATACATATTTGTCTTTGTGTGATGAAATTCGCTATTTTCCTTTCAGGTTACTGGTATTTTGTACTTGGGGTTTCCCACATGCTTTTAAAGAACACTAACACTTTTTGCACTTTAAACACAAACTGTGAATACTTTACAGTGTTGTAGACCATTTTCCAAAAGCATTCCATTTGAAAACATATGTTTTTGCCTACAGTTTGGCATGGCAGATGGCAAGTACTACGATACCCATGAGCCTCAGTGGTGGTTGGGGAAGAAGCCAGTGAGGCTTGAATCAGAGTTATAGCAAATTCAGAATTTTGCAGTTGAGAACAAAACATGTTGCTGTACTTTAATTCATCCAAATCTGATCTGGAATCTGCAACTGAACAGATTCACAGACAATCAAAATTGACCCGAGGACAACAGGAGGGTTAAGTTCTTTAGGACTAAATTTTCTACAAAGTGTCATCTTTAGCTGCAGCCACAGTCTATATGTAAAGATGGACCTAGCAAGGTGTGACTTCACCTGTTGGTTTCATTGGAACCAGTTTGAAGCCCAGAGTTGCAGTTTATGGTTTGCACCATCTTTTACATTTGGATCCAGGACCTTTCAAATAAAGGACTGTGGAATGTTGCCTTTCAAGCTCTGGAAACTCACCCCCTCTCAGACCAAAGTGAACACTAGCTTGCTTGGGCTAAGGTTGGCTACTTCAGCTGAATTGTGCTAACATAATCAAGTAACATTAAACTTAGTTAAATATTGTGACAATAGTCCAACTCAGTGCGAGTCCTGGAGCCAGGGAGAGCAGCAGGTGAACCAACCACAGCTGTCAATCAATGCCCACACAGCAGACATCAAAGCTACTATAAGTCTTCAAATTTAATTAACGGAGCAATCATTTCCAAAATTACCATCAGCACACTTATAAGAGGGCCTGAATTTAGAGGTTGAGACGATTCACAGTCCAAAAACAGCCAAATTTATCCAGTGAGGAGCAGGCAAGAATCCGAAGTCCAATATTCAGGCAGAAGGTCAAAAACAGGCAGGATACAATTGTTTTCTGTTTAACCAAACTCAGATAAGTAACTTAGATATCAGCGTCATCTGCATCCAGATGTGTTTAGCCAACCCTATCACAAGACTAGCAGCAGGAGGAAACAGCCTAGCTCCATCAAAACTACGCTAAGTTCAGCGAGCAAGATACAACAATGCCAATTAAACCAAAGACACAAAGTTCTACTAACAACATAAATAGACACTGATTTTATAAACATTGCCAATAACTTAGAGTATTTTTCCAGATTTACACTAACTAGGGCGTGTCTTAACTGTGCAA
The DNA here is from genome assembly GCF_963924715.1 of Thunnus thynnus. Taxonomy (NCBI): domain Eukaryota; kingdom Metazoa; phylum Chordata; class Actinopteri; order Scombriformes; family Scombridae; genus Thunnus; species Thunnus thynnus. Next base: position 25,044,765 of record NC_089538.1, read on the forward strand.
CATGGTTTAATGTATACTAATCAAAGGATGCTAACAGCTAAACAGCTGACTTCTCTAAGAATCAGACATAATTGACCGCACCACTCATGCACTAAAACAGGCAAATCACCAATAGAAAGTTACATTTAGCTAAATATTAGTTTGAGATAGAAATTGTTTGTGATGGGACAAAGATATTAGCTTGAATCTAAGACTTGTAGTCTGCTTATTTAGAGTTTCTTAAAGGCTGAAGTGGGTAAAAGTTAGCACTCTGCTTTTCTATCAACATTCCTTTACTAAACCCAAACAATGCCTTACAGCCTCAACTCAGGGCTAACATTTATTCTCATTTCTAATGTCTGTACAAATTAATGGACATGTTAACAATAGTACACTATTTTAACTGTATTTAATTCATAACAATGTGCTTTAACATGTCAGAGCGCAGTGTGTGTCCACATTGACAAGACAAGCTAATAATTGATTGGTGACATCATCAGCTAGTAGAGTAAATATCAGACCTCGTCAGTCTGTCAGATAAATTAGTCCATTAGAGACAAAACTGTCTCTGTTTGTTCCTTCAGTATAAAAGTTCATTTCTGATATCTGTCTCTCAGAGGAGAATGAGGGTATTTTTTTGATGAAAGGGAGATAAAACATGTTTGTGTTTGTCAGGATGTCATCGGCTGGTGTTTCTCTTCTCTTGCTGTTTCACTCTGTCATGGTAAGTTAACACTGTAAATGTAATTAATTGTACAGTATGGTGTATTTCCAGTACATGCACACAACAACCCTATTCTTTGTATGACATTCAAGGCATCTAAAAGCTTTCTATTACTTGTTTGAACTATGTTTTACTGTCTTTATCGCTGTTCTTACACCAGATTCATGCAAATTGAAATATTCCGATCTTATTCTGGAGGTGGACAAAATAACAAATACATTATAATATAAAGTAATCCAAAACATGACCCCAGAGTTTAATGAAAACAAACAAGTGCAACATTATATGTTTTACATAGGTAGTTGTAGTGTTCATGTTATTGTGTCCACCCCTGAGTATTATAATATATTGTAGTGCTGTACACTGGATGCTCTAACAGGTCAATCTAAATTATCAATTGGTTATCAGTTTCTTATATCCAATTTTGTTCAGTTTAGCAATTTATCTATAATTAGATTTTTTTTTAAAAACTACTTAATAAATTATGTATAGTGTCTTCTATATTTTTAATATGAAATTCCTAATTTTATATGTCTGTTTGTCTTAAAATTGATTTGTTATTTTATAGAATTGTTTAGATGGAAAATACTGATCTCTGCTCCACTTTGTGAGATTTTTTTGTTTATTCATTCATTGAATTTAACTTTGTCTCTTGTTGTTGTACCGTAATTCATCTGCATTCTGTTCAAATTCTACTGTATTCTACTTCCTCCTCGCAGGTCTTTGCACAAAGCTCTACTCTTACAGTGACACATAAAACAGACGAGTTTCTGGGACCAGTCGAGTGTCTGGAAAAGAAGTAAGACGTGTCCTCTGATTCTGTCTTTTGTTGATTTGATCTAATGTTTTCTGCACATATTCAACTTGTTCTGTCTTTGTTTCTTATTGGGCAGGTATACTCGTGAATCATGTGACCTTGTGTTTTGTCCTCCATGGCAGTCTTGCATCCAGGGACGTTGTTCCTGTAAACTGCCCTACCAGTGTCCCACAGAGGGTTTGGCCTCAGTATGTAGTCGTGGCAACAAGCGGCTACACTCCTATTGCCAGGTAACCAAATGTACTGTACTGTGGCCACTGAGCAAGGCACCAGCACCGCCAGGCTCCAGGGTTAAAATCCCACTGGAGCAGTGTCCAAAATGAACTTTTTGACTCACCTCACTGACTCACTTAATTTTCCAGGCGATGGCGGTTTCCTGTCAGTCCAAGAAACCTGTCATGTCCCACTTTGGAGAAACCTGCACAGGTTTGTTATTAAAGATAAATTCACTTAAAGGAGTTTTACACAGTAGTGTCCTCATATATTAGTCATATTTACTGTGACCTTCATCTTTCTCTCTTCAGCGGATGTACCGAAGTTCAGAGGTTCACTAGAGCAAGACACAGGAGTGGTTCGGCTCTTTGTTCCAAGCCCTGGAGGAGGTGGGGAGGAGTTACTGGTGTGTCAGGAGCTGTGGGACATGGCTGCCGCTAATGTGGCCTGCAGGGAGAAAGGACACTCACTGTGAGAGAAGATCTATTAAACAACTTGTAATACATAAACAGTAGACATACCAGCATGTATAAAGCACATGGAAACTGTAAACACATGGGATAAATACAGGATGTGTTTATCTCATGGCCGCTGATTGGTTGACAGATTAAAATTGAATTTGGAGACATGTCAAACATATATGAGTTTAAAGTATAAAAATGCATTATTTCAGTGTCCAGCTATTATAAGAGATTTTTCAAAATAAGATGGACTAACAGACAGACTTATACTTTAAAATCCACTCACAACTAAACTTTATATACAGTAATTATTTCATCTAGCAGGAACAGAGCTAAATTATATAAAATGTCCCAAAACAACGAACCTTTCCAGCTTCCCAGTTGGCCCAGGAGGTGAGCCATGTGTGTCAGATGCTCACAGGTCGTATTTAAGAATGAAACTATATATTTGTGAGGTGTTTTTAAAGATTCACGTCTTCAGTAGGAACCAATGGGCTTGGAGCTGAGAGCCACAGACAGAGTAGGGAAGTATTGGGAGGCAGGCTAACACATCGTTGGTTTTGGTTTTTCATGATTTGTTGATGATAAGAAAATAAATATCACCAGCCTCATCCTTTAACCATAACTCTAAATCATTGGCCATCAGTAGGTTCATAACAACAACAACGCTTGTGCTTTAAGCTACATTACCAGTTAGCTTCATTGTCTTTGGTGGCCTGGACTTGGGGTCTCTGCATGGGTTTATAAAGAGCCGGTATTTCTATTTAATTATCATTTAAGTAATAAAAAATAACCTTGTTTGCTCAGTTCTCAACAAAATCAGATTCAAATGGCCACCAGAGCAAATTACCATTTCCTTTTGTTTCATTCATTGAGTCTGACATGGTGTCATGCTAGCAGATATCTGTTTGAGGGGGATTATTTTGTACTGATTTATACATCTTGCCAATGTAATTTTCAGTAAAAACAGAAGCTGTGGTAGTGGCTGCTGAGAGCGGTTAACTTTGTCTAATGTCCATCACAGAACTATGTCGATTTACAACAAGTAGTACAGCTGTGAACATCTCATCCGGCTGTTTTGCCTTTTTTTCTGTCACAATGTAGCCTGATAAGCACAACACTCAACATGTTTCAATCAATGAACAACCAGGATAGATTTGACCATTATGGTGATACTGAATTTTACCTTTATGTGTGTGTGTGTGTGTCTGTGTGTGCGTGTGTGTGTGCTCAGCGGTGCGGCAACAGCTGACACCTTGTCTTACACTTCCCTGGCGAGCCACCATAACGACAAACAGTTTCCGGACAGATGTGTGAGCGTCCGTTGCCAAGGTTACGAGAACTCCCTGTCAGAGTGTGTCATCTACGACAAGACCAACATTGACAACATGAATGTTGCCACGGCAACCTGTGTACAACCAGCAGGTTGGTAATTACAGACTCTGTTATGTTTTATACTGTTCTGTCATCAGTGTGACCTTTGTGTTGTGTTTTTGTTTTTGTTTTTTTTGTCAGATGAGGAGTGTGACTTCAGGTGTGTGAACGGGAAGTGTGTGTCTCTGACTCAGACGTGTGACGGAGTTGATGATTGTGGTGACCGCAGTGATGAGATGTGCTGCAAGAGTAAGACAGAAAAACACTCACACACACTATACACACATCTGTCTATCTAGAAATGCAAAGTCAAAGGCAGCTGGAGTTGCTGTAATAATAACGATAATAACAAAAAGCACATTTCTCAATGCAACAGATGAAAAAACTCATAAAAAAAAGATGCAAGAAATCGGAATATGAAAAACAAATCAGAAAGGATTTTTTCAAAAGAGACAAATCAAAGAGACACCAACTGTTAGTATGACTTTTATCTGACAATATGTATTTTACTGATTTTGGGTGTTGGACATGTGACATAAACATTCCATAATCTGCATCATTTTAGGTAATATGATATAGCCCTTCTTGGGGGGACCTTTAAATACAAATAATGGGTTTATGGTCAAGTTTGGAACTGTTCCAGATGTGGTATGTAATGATACATAATATGTTGTGAGGTAGCTGTCAACCACTCGATCGGAGGGCTCCCAACTGACCTAGTGCCTATGGAAAACCTATGTTATTATGTGATAAGATACAGATGTGTAACCCCATATAAGCTATGCACCGACAGTGGTACGGTGCCCAGACCATCTTTGTACATGGAATGGACCCGATGGCCATCGTCTAATAAACGTCTTCAAAATAAGAACTTCACCAGCTCTTCCTTTGAACGATATCATCACACATCCTTCCTTTCACCAACAAAAAAAGTAAATAAATGATCATTAATACTGTAGGTGAGGTTAAAAAGTTTCAGAGGTTATTATATACAGTATGTACATGTCTGAAAATGATGATAGTCTGCGTCATCAGAGAACAATAAAGTGATCATAGGTGTCAACAACTGATGGCAAAACAATATGATCTATAGATAGACCTCACCCACAAATTACATAAAATTACATAAAAAATAAAACTAAATACATAAATAAAAATTTGAGAATTTGTTTTGAATCCTTTTAAGAAAACTGTCTTCTTTATATTCCCATTTATATTTATTACATATATATATATTATTATTGTTTTCTTTCTTTCTTTAATCCTTTCTTTGATTTTTAGGCACTTTTTCATTTATTTTACTTTATCAAATTTAATTTTCTCTGATTTTCTGTTTTTTGTTCATCTATTTACTTATGTACTATTTTCTATGTAAATTTCTTTCAATATTTAATTACAATATTTTAATTTTTTCTGTTTTTTTTTTTCTTTCATCCTTTTACTCATTTATTTATTTTTATGTTTCTGTCTTTTCTTTTTCAGGCAACCAGTAGATAGTTTGTGTGGATGATACTTTGTGTGCACTCAGGCTAGTTTTGGTGTTTTGAATCAGTTGTAGGTGTTTGATCAGGCGTGTGGACAGAGAATTACAGTAATCCAGACGACTGTAAACAAAAGTGTAGATGATGTGATTCTTCACAACACACATACACATAAACCCCTCCCCCCATATATCCCCTGTTTGTTTCCCAGTATGAATCAGTGTGTGGGTCTTTATCTGTCAGAATGCAGGGACTGGGCTTTCCACTGCAGCTCGGGTGTGTGTTTGCCTAAAGAGGCGGTCGGTGACGGACAGATCGACTGTCTGGATGGCGAGGATGAATCAAACAAACACACAGGTACTGAACTCACACACACACACACACTTTTGAAGATACAGATTCATTCACTCCCATTAAAATTTTTGATTTTACAGAATTGAAGTGAGCAGCACATAATGAGGAGAAAACATGTTAAAATGGTCCAAAAAAGTGGTTCTTTCACAGTTTTGAACAAACACAGACGGCAAATTGTTTAAAGGTAGTCTACTGGTTTTATTTTTAAAAAAGTGAAAGAAGAGTATGACACCATTGCCATGGATTCATTGAATTAGCTTTGGGCTACAGCTACGTTTTTAAAAAAATATTTGTTTATGCTTATGGCGTCAGAGTCCCAGGCGCCGATTTATAAATTGTCTGGCGAAATACGCTTATTATCGCTTATAGTCTCTTGTTTCTGGGGCAGCTTTGGGTTGCGCCCGACACAGATAAGACTCACAGCGAGGTTAAACCCGTTCTTTGGTAAACTGAACAAAGCTTATTTCAATTAATCAAGACCAGTGCTGAGTCTGTGTCCACTGGGAAAAGGGAGGTTCTGTTATGCTTATGGCTTCAGAGACCTAGGCGCCAATTTACAGATTATGTACATATGGCAAAATACTTTCTGAGTTTTCACTGATTAAGTCATTAACCCGCCTGCTGTCCGGGTCAATTTCGACCCGGGAGGACAACATGTGTCATTATATCCTGATATATATATACTCTTAATGGCTTATGGCAGACTGGTATATGTAAAAGTTTAGTCAGGATACTGTTTTTTGATGACAGCACATAATGACACCTCAAAATTGACCCAGGAGGACAACAGGAGGGTTAAGTGTTTAAGTGTTTATTAACATTATCAGATGGGTTTTATTTTCCATCTTATGTACATTTACATGTTTTTATGTTCATTGTATGTCTTTTTTGATGTGAAGCATGTTATTTCTTTTGTTGTAAAGCACTTTGAGCTGCATTTTTTTTTGTATGAAAGGTGCTATACAAATAAAGTTATTATTATTATTACATTTTGGCAAATGGTCTCCATTAAAAGTCTGCTGAATCAGCTGTTAGCAGTTCCTGTTTGCAGTGTAGCCATGAATGTACAGACAACTATCACTGGATTACTTTGATACTGAAGAGAACTTAAAAATGTGATGATTCGTAGTCAAGTTCTGCAGTTGAAGGGAACACTTCTAAGCAGATTTTGGAGTTTGTCACACTGAATCTAAAAATGTGTTTCCTGTCTGTGAGTTCAGATTAAACTGAGTTAAGACTCAAAGAAAGAGTTAGAGTTTTGACACAAATTGCGCCTCATGTATTTCCCTCCGTGTCCGTCTGGAGAGTCGAGTGGCATTATGGGAAGTGTAGGATCCAGTGTTTTGTTTTTTTTTATCTTGACCAATACTTGGAACTAAAATTCAGGATATCCGACACTGCCGTTTCTTGAGATTCCCTAAACTGTATCAACTATCTGAGAAAACATTGTATCTTTTCTTGTAAACATATTTTATTAATTTTCATTCCCCACAGAGCTGGCGACGGTGAACTCTCCTCTCACAAACACAGGTACGTCAGTAACCATGGTAACCCACTGACTGTCATGTAATCCCTGCGTCAAAAACACAGATTGTATCCAAAATCACTCCCTCGTTTATCATTAATCTAAAGCCCTTTTCAGACATGGAAGACATAACATTGCTGCTTCACTGATCTGTTGAGAGACTTTCATGTTAATGTTGCTTCTGTAATGATGAAGATGACGATCTGTTGTTTTCTTTATAGAGTACATCTCTCCTAAAAATGGTAAGTTGCTCCTCATGCAAATTCCTCATTCTTTTATTTTTTTATTTGGATTCCCAACAAAATGGTCACTAGTCTTCCTGTGGTCCACACAGCAACAGCAGCAATTAAAACAATTTAAAATCATATTGATCAATAAAACAAGAAAAAGCTGAACAAGGCAAATTTAAAGTTCAGAAAATAAATGATTTTATTGTGGCATGGAAAATTAATGTAGTTACTAAAAAAAAAATCTAAATAGTGATTTTTATTCAATTATGGCAGAGTAAATGCAAACATAAAATGCACTACTGTATTTATTACAACGAGTATTATATTCCACTTTTTTTTAATTTGTATTTATTTGGGCGTTTCATGTTTTATGACCAACATTTTATAGATTTTGGCTTTTATAGGGAACAAAAAAACACATTCAAAGAAATAACTGAAGTACATAAAAAGGAAAGAAATCATGCATATATACCACACATACTGTATATTTAAAGCTGCAACATTTAGTCGATTAATTAATTAATTGATCGACAGAAAATAATCAGCAAAATTTTGATAATGGATCGATCATTTTGGTCATTTCTTAAGCAAAACGTCCAAATGTTTGCTGGTTGCAGCTTCTCAGATGTGAGGATTTGAAGCTTTTCTGTGTCATACATGTTAATAAACTGTTTGATTGGACAAATTATGACATTTGAAGTCATCAGCATGAATTGTGAGGAATTAAAACATTGACATCATATAAACAAATTGATTAATCAAGTAAATAATCAGCAGATTAATGAAAATAATCGATAGTTGCTGCCCTATACTGTGTATATATATACATATGCATACATACATCATAACATATGCATTACTCAACCTAATTGATATTTAGGCATTTTAAATATTCCATGACTGTGTAACAAAATTCTTAAAATTAAAATGGTTCTCTGTAGCTGCAACAATTAGTCAATTAATTAGTCAATCAACAGAAAATAATCAGCAACTATTTCGACAAGACAAAATGCAGAAATTCTCTGGTTCCAGCTTCTTAAATGTGAATATTTTCTGGTTTCTGACGTCAGGATGTCATCTTGGGCTTTTGGAAACAGTGATTTGTCAGACATTTTTCACCATTGTCTGGGATTTCATAGGATAAACAACTAATCAAGTAAAGGTGAAAATAATCATCAGATTAATTGATAATGGAAATGCAGCCATACAACAACCCCTGCCCCAAATAATACGTTTAAAAATCATTTTGAAATTGTTTTTGACTAAAAGAAAATGTCTAATTAATAAATAAAACTGCCAATTAAAATAATAAAACTGCCAGTAGTTGCAGTTTAAAAGATGTTTAAGCATGTTTCTGTAGAAACAAGGGTCACCAGAGCGCACATGGAGTCCCAGGTGAACTGTGGGGTTCCTAAAACAGCCAGAGACGATATCGAGGAGGAGGAGCTAGTAAGAAGCAGACGCATCAAGAGAGTGGTGGGAGGACAGCCAGCAGCGCCGGTCAGTTAGACACACACCTATATGTCTGTTGAATGTGATGTCATCATCTTTATGGCTCGATACTGATGACTGTGAACACGGTGGAGCTGTTATCTACTGACATCTGGCCATTCAACTGTCTGTTTATCTGTGTGCAGACTCAGATCCAGTGGCAGGTTGCTATAGAGATGAACAGGAGACTCCAGTGTGGAGGAGCTTATATCGGAGGCTGCTGGGTAATCACCACCGCTCACTGCCTTGAGTAAGACCGAGTTACTTCCATTGGGGACGGGGCAACATGAACACACATGAACTTTTTTAAGTTATTAAGATGAGAGAAGAAGCTTAATTAACAAGATTAACAAGCAGCAGTGAGTGAGTTGAAAACTTTTTTTGAAAACTTTATATGTATATATTTATATATAATTTAAGGTAAAGAAGCGCTTGTGCAGAAGAGGCAGGAAGCTAAATGAGTTCTCCTCACAAGATCAACAGAATTACCCTACCTAAAAATAATGAGGGGTGAAAAGTAGTAGAGTGATGGTGAAAATAATTTAAAAATAAAAACAATACAATAAAATTAATAGTGCCTTTGCAATAGTCATTGACAATAATATTCTTTTAACTCTTAACCCTCCTGTTGTCCTCCCGGGTCAATTTTGACCCGGGAGGACAACAGGTATCATTATGTGCTGTCATCAAAAAAACTGAAATGGTTTTCAAAACAGTATCCTGACTAAACTTTTACATATACCAGTCTGCCAAAATCCATTAACATATTTTCCTCTGATCTCAACTATAGTTAAAATAATTCATAATTTCTTAGTCAGGATACTGTTTTCAAACCATTTCAATTTTTCTGATGACAGCACATAGTGACACATGTTGTCCTCCTGGGTCAAAATTGACCCGAGTACAACAGGAGGGTCAATAAGTCTCTCGCCCTTTTCTCTCTTCCAGGCCCAACCCCTCTCTCTCCATACAAACTCCTGGTCCAGACAGCAAAACCAAAAAGTAACTATCCGTCTATCTACTTCACATTTATCTGTCTAATGTTGTGTGTAGTGAACCCAAATGTTTTAGCTGAAGCTTCTCTCTCGCCTTTCTCTCTCCAATAGGCCTAATGTGGCTGCTTTGATTGTGAAGTTTTCTCTTTGGAAGAGGGCGAAAGCTCAGGACTCAACCGACGTAGTTCCTGTTCAGGATGTCCACATCCACCCCAAGTATGAATACCTGTTTGTGTGCATGTACAGTATGTATTGTGATGATGGGCCCAACATATCTCAGTATTTAACCCAGAAAACAGCAGAATATTAATTAGATTAGGTTAACATAGTACTTTTTGGATAGCACACCGGGCTTAACTGTCAATATGTTGAGTTTTGGCTACTTCACTTTCCAGAGGAATTTACAGCAGGTTGTATGAAATCACTGAAACAAAAATGTTTAAAAGCATTGAAAAAAAGGATATTGATTCAGAGCAGGATGTTTATTTTGATCAGTCACATGTGAACATCATGCATCAAAGAAAACAATTTTGTATTTTTGTATTTTATTTGAATCCTGAATTACAGTTTGATTATTAAAGCAAAAGATGGTCTGATCTGAAGTGAAGTGAAGTTGTAAACCGAGGGAGGTATGAGAACAGATTTATGCTAGCTATTATAAATGACAAAAGAGCTAGACTCTAAATATTTTTTGTACCTGTGAGAGTGATGATATCAGATAAGTAAAGTATAGTTTCGTCAGCATAGAGTGAAATTTGATGAGATGTTCATTTTAAAGTTGCGGATGAAATACTGCTCATAATTATGAGATTACGGCCTAAAAAACAAAGACAAAAACACCAGGGAGAGTAGACAACCCTGTCTGATTGGATTGTTGCAGCACTCAGGTGTAACATAGCAAACTCTTGCAGCATTTATTGAAGCAGATATAAGCAGAGAAACATTTTAAAGCATTACTTTAGGTAAAAATGAGATCAATAATATAAACTGTAACTGTAAAACATTAAAGTCACACTAAAACTAACAATAGTTCTGTAATGTCTTACTCACCCTCTTATTCAAATAAAGGTACAACCCCAACACCCGTGAGAATGACATTGCTCTGGTGCAGCTGATGAAACTTCCGTTCAGTGACGAGTGTTTGTTGGACAACTCAGCAGTCAGCCCTGTCTGCGTTCCCTGGACCCCCAGGCTCTTTCATCCCAACCACACCTGCACCATCTCTGGATGGGGACAAAATGCAGGTAAAAGAGCCACTGCATTTAATCTACTTCCAAACTTGTAAAGAGTAGAAATCCAAATTCAAATTCAATTCAAGAAATTTATTGGCAAATACAGGTGAGGCTGAGAGGATGTTTGTCATTAGCTTTAGAGGAAGGCAAGTTTTGAATAAGTAGAAATGTTGACTTGTTGGTGGCTCAAATGGCAATCCATCTAATAGCCATATTAGATATTTAACTCTAAGTAAATATTTTACTTTAGATAAACATACCAATCAACCAACACTGAGCTGCTAGCATGGCTATAGGTCATATTAGGTGTGAAAAGTTTGGAAGTTAATCCATGTGCCTCAGGGTGATGGTAAAAGTAGGAGATAAAATGAGGAGACATAATGTCACCTTTCTAATTTCTTTAACCTCTTATTTTATTACTGTTCTTTTTATTATTCAATTCTCATTCTGTCTCTGTGCCTGGTTAAATATATCTCATTGTTATCGTTGTATTTTTGATTATATGTGTTTTTTGATCATATTGTTTTATGGTGCAGACTCAGTTGAGAAATTATGAACACTTAGTGTATTATATACAAAGGTTTATGCAACCTGAACTAAACAGGAGAAAGTAAAGAAATGTAAAAATTTTACTGTTGTACTTTTAAAATGTAATAAAATCAAATATGATGGTCAGATCCACTGTAATTCTGTTCCTTCTCTACCTTCCTTCTGGTACTGATGACTAACTTTTCTGTCTATAGGTGGCAGACTGTCTCAGGTCTTACAGTGGGCCAAAGTTTCCCTCATTGAAGACTGTCAAAGATTCTACAATGACCGCATTAAACCCGGCATGATCTGCGCAGGTAGGTGTGGTTGTATCCTGGTGCCTTTAAGTGGAGTTGTGTTCAGTTGTGGTGTTACCATCCAGAATTTGGCCCTCCCAGGAAGAAATCAGCATCAACGCTGTTTTGATGCATGGGCTTACCAGGGCTCAAGCCCTGGTCCCAATGATATCAAGGGGCCCATAAGGCTCAGGAAAAAAATAAAATAGAATTTGCAGGGAGGGAAAAAAAACTCCTGCCTCCTTTACGTTTCTTTGTGATGTCTGGATTTAGAGCGAAATGAAATATCACCTAGTGTTTAGTATCTCTGCTGCTGCTAAGATGAAACTGGAGGCGCCGTGTTTGTTTTTTGTGGGCCCATCCATAAAAACCAAATGCCCGGCCAGTTACTTTCCTCTGGCACCGAGACTGGTTGTTTTTAGTGTGTTTACGAAACGAGTCCATTTGAAGTTTGACTTTGTGTTTGCAGGTGATCTGGACGGCACTGTGGACGCCTGTCAGGGGGATAATGGAGGCCCTCTGGTGTGTGAGGATGAACTCGGTGTTTCTTACTTATGGGGCATTGTAAACTGGGGGCAGAGATGTGGCCAGTCGCAATCACCTGGAGTTTATACACAGGTAAAATACGGAAGTGTGGGGGAATAAACCTTCTCTCTTTATGCTTTAATATGTTAAAGGAACAACATCTTGCAAATCATCAACCAAGGCACACTGTCAAAATAACGACTTGCCGTGTTTGAATTCCCCATCAGTCATTGAGGATTGATTTATCCATTGGATGTAACATTGGATCAATCCTGGTGTTGTAGGTGAATCTGTGATCTTTCCTCTAGTGACACCATGGCACCAGCTCATACACAAGAAATGTTAAAATCTCACAACAAAGTTGTAATCTCTTTACAATCCCACATACAGTGAAATAATGTGCCTTTAAACTATTCACACTTAATGCAAATATCTGGAATAGTAATATTAAACTGATGTAGTCTAGTTGGTGTTATGTAGGTGCCCATCAGCCAATTGTATTGTAGTAGTCTTAATCTCATATTCACAGACTCACAGTTTGTCTATGTGCCTCAGCACATATCGCACCCCAGTCATCCAAGGAAATATCCTCCTGTATATCTTCCTTCCAGGCTTTTAGCCGGTCAGGAGAGGATTCAGATGACCAGCATGTCATAAAACAATGAAATACACCCTGTAATATAACATTTATCAGAGATCAATCATTCCATTTCAGAAAGAGGTGGAGGAGTTAATAATTGGTTGCAGGATGTAGTTATAAAGCTTCTATTAAGTAATATAAGTATTTTTAAGAAGTGGCTATTGGAAACATGTAATCAGATTTTTATCTTGGAACATATCTCCAATTTTAGTTAGACCTTTGATGGCCCAACTATTCCTGGTTTAAATTGGTCGTTTCCCCAAATTGGACTAAAATGGGACATTAAGGAGTTTTCTCCTAGCAATTCTCGAATACTGTACCAGAATTTCATCTCAATCTCGGAAGATTATATTCAATATAAATGGGTTAGATGTTTGCTCCCTAAGCTTTTTAATATTTGTAGAGTACATGTATGTGTTAAGTGTTAGTTTAGGTGTAAGTGAAAGTGATTTGATGTCTATCCATGCTGGGATTGGCTCTGAGAAGTAAGTAAGGAAAAGTAATACATAATAGCGCACAATTGCACGGCCCAGTAGTACCAGTGGAAGTTTGGAAGTTTGAGTCTCCCTCTGTCAAATGGCAAGTATAATAATGTCAATCATAACCTGTGTCGTCTATTATTCCATATAATAATAATAATAAATAATGGGATAATGACAGAGGTAAAGGTATATTTTGAAACAGGTACAATAATATTACAGAAATTGGCATATTAGACCATCTTTCTATTAATTCATAAGAAATGTTAAAATCTATTTGGGAAATTACTATGAAATTTACTGAGCACATTCATGCTTCCCAGAGTTTAAATCCTTTTCATTTTAGGCACTCCATGATGTTTTCCTTAGCGCCACCCTCAGGACAAAATGTCAGCTTTTACATAAAATAACACTTTTATTTATTATTTATTTATTTTATTGACTCTATGACCTTTCCTCATAGGAGGGCATTAGTAGGATTTACAATCTTGTTTTGTAAAGAACTACTTATTAATCATAATCATTTTTCTTCCAGGTTGCTCATTACTTTGAGTGGATCAGACAACAAACCGGCTGGCCTTCTGTGACCAAGTTCAACTCCTAATAACACACTCACATAACAAGCCACATAGGGATTACATTCATATTTTACCTTGTCTTCAGCTGTGTATTGATGTAATTCTAGCTTTCATTTCTCATGTTTTAGGAAATTATTGATTTGTTTCTGACAGTTATTTTAACCATTTGCTCTGGATGTTTTGTGTGGGTTTATTAATGTACATTAATTAAATATTGTGTTGTAATTTTGTAGCATTTAATATACTGTTATTACCTGCTTGATCTTATGTTTGGTTGCATTATTTCTACTGTTAGCATTATTCAGCAAGCAAACTAGTACCTGCAAAGCTGCCAGATAAAAACATGCTTTATCTGAAAGAACAACAGTGACTGTCTCATAATTACTCACAAAAATGGTTGAATTTCATGGAGAAGTGACATTTAGTTTCTCCACACAATCCAGTTCATACCACAGTACAAACATCAGACAGACAGACTGATGTTTAATGTACCATCCAGGTATTCACAATATGAATGTATGCAGATGATGTAGTTTTATTTATTTGTGGAAGTATGAAACAGGGAGTAGCTTAGAAATTAACGGATGCTATGTCAAATATCTGAATGGTACGTTGCCTCTTCATTTCACCTAAACATTACCACATCATGTATTTCAGCCATGCTACCAGTATGGCTCTACGGATGGCAATGTTTATCTGTTGGTCTGTCCACCACTTTGGTCCAGACTAAAATATCTCATCAACAATTAGATGGATTTCTATTAAATTTTGAAAAGACATGCATGGTCCCCTGAGGATAAATCCTAATAATTTCAGTGATCCTCTGACTCTTCCTCTAGCGCCACCATGAGGTTAACATATTGTTCATAGTGAAATATCTTGACGACTATTGGATCAATTGCTATGAAATTTGATACTGACATTCAACAGTAATCTAGTATAAATTCTAATAACCACCACAAGGTTGACATTTTTGTTTTTATTGAAATATCACGACAACTTATGGGTGGGTTGCCGGGAAATTAATAACTTGTCATCTAACATCATCATCAGGAAAAACTTTTTATTGTCCACTTCTTTGGATTATGACCAAATACCTGCAGAACTTTGTGTCACTAACATGCTAAACCAACATGGTGAACATTTTACCTGTTAAACATCAACATGCTAGCAATGTCAATGTTAGTATGTTAGCATTTAGCTCAAAGCACTAATAATTGCACTAATAATAATCCAGTAATCATTGATCATTTTAAGTATTTTATGGTTGAGTTTTTCACTAACTTTGGACTCATCATGCCTTCCACTGCAAAACACATGTATACAGTGATTCTCTGGTCCCAAACTGAAGTTTCCATATTAAAACCAACAGACTTACTCTTTAAACAAGCGTTGCTAGTACTTTTTAACAAACCCAATTATTATCACTACTGTCATATCATTCTGAGGTAACTTTTGTTTAGTAAGGAAAGTTTCAAACGGTATATGGATTTGTGTCACATATTAAAGATCCTCTTCATTAAACTAAACTGTTTCCATGGTAACAATTGTCCCATTCAGATGCCCACAAATCTGGACAGTCAGTTTTAGATTGTTAGGAAAAAGTGTTGTGGTACATTTCCTTTGTAATATTTTTCATCTACTTTGTCAGTTTTTAGTTGTGTTGGGATTAAAGGTGAAAATTAGCTCTTGTGCTAAACCAACACATTTATGATGTTGTAACAGATTAATAGATGTTGTAAAATTTCAGTATTGCTTTATGTGCATTATCTCCAGTAAATAAACAATTGAATAAATAGTTAAACTCCTAATAACACACTCACATAACAAGCCACATAAGGATTACATTCATATTTTACCTTTGTTTCTGACAGTTATTGAATGAATAAATACACGAACTGACAATGTCATCAATTAGTCATTGCCTTGTCTTGCCAGTTATGACACACAAACACACATTGATTCATCTTATTGATCGTGTGTGTGTGGGTGAGGAAAAACCCAGATACCAGTAACCTGAAACAACAAGAATGAACTTCACAACTGAAACACAAATATGTGTTAGGTTCAAATGTAACTTTGGGAGGTCAGGGGTCTAAGTCAGACTTCCTCCTACAGACACGTGCAGATTAATTATATTGGAAATTAAATGACCAAGAAAGCAAAGATGTTGATACATAATAATTGCAGCTTTGTGATATTCTCAGTTAAGTATTTTGAAATGCGCTTCTATTGATACAACGTTGAACATTAACTTGTTTTGCTTCCATCCATCTATTTATCCTGTTCAGGGTCGCAGAGGGTTGCAGCTTGTCCCAACATGCAGAAGCCTTTTTTCCAGCATTTTGACACATTTTGACTAGTAGGAACAGCAAAGGTGTTATTACTATGTAGTAAACCTCAATAACTGACTCCTGAATGTATGGCACTCTTGCATTGTTTGCGCAATATTTGTTGTTGTTTTTTAACATATATTTTTAGTTTATGTTGTTACATTTGTGTTGGTTGAATTTTTATTGTTTTTGTATAATTTCTTTTTTTTAAGTAATATAAGTTATACTTTAATAGACCATCTGTTTTTCTTCTTGTATACGTCGGGAGGTCACAGTGGGGAAACATTTCATTGCCATTGGTACGTTTAATGTTTATGTGACCAATAATAAGTAAATGTAAAACCTAACCTAAAATTAACAAGGGCTCTGTTTTAATCAGGTGTCCCTGTGAACCATGATAAGGTGACAGTGAGCAATTCATTCAAGTCATTGGGAAGGTGTGTCCAAACTTTTGACTGGTACTGTATCTCAGACTTTGCTTCAGTCAGCTGGATAAAGTTATTGATCTGATCTCTGATATATTTAAGAGAGTCCCTCGTCATTTGGTTTTGGTGGATGTATGAAGGCTCTACTGTGCCCACTTCAATTATGAATGAGTTAATTGTTAATTACTATAAATTAATATGAAGCTACGTAAGATTTCAATAAAAAGGGTAACTCATTCAAACATACATGATGCAATCAATAAAACACATTGAATGTTGTGATTGAACATTGTGCTCTGAATTGAATATTAAATGAGGTTGTTAATAGTTCCACACTATTTTTCTATCATGAAGAAATGTATTTTTAAAAGTTGCAGAATTTAACAAGTAACAATTCCAAGTACTTTTATCACCTGCATAACATAAAGTTATAATAAAGTTGTATGCCAGAATGTGTTATATTAGGACCCTGAAAATGAAGCAGCAAAGTGGAATTCATTTTACCATTTACACCTGTAACATGTAAAAAAAAAAAAAAAAAAGAAGGACATTAATGTTTATTATTAACACCTGCAGGAAAATGAGTCTCCAATTCATCTGACTTGCATTTTTCTCATCTGTTGAAGGAAACAAAATGCAGTCAGACAGGTCGGATTCAAACCGCAACCTTCGGCACTGACCACTGAGCCGCCCACATATTTGTGTTTTCCCATATGCACTTAAACAACCCCAGCTCTTTAGTGACTGTTGTGTGACATTTACAGTACATGATCAGTCAGCTGGATGAATCAGGACACAGGCTATGTATACACGTGTGTGTCCACATTGGCAAGACAAGCTAATGATTGATTGATCATGTCATCAGTGAAGAGAAGAGATAATCAGTTTGTCAGTCAAACTGCTCACTTACAGAGAGAATGACTAGCTCTGTTTGTATCTGCAGCTCTGCTTCTGCACTGCAAAAATAAATTTTATCATTAGTTTGTTCTTTCTTCCATTAGTAGAGATTAACAATATTTTTTGGCCGAAGGGAGAAAAAGAAGAAAACGTTTTTTGTGAAAAGCCAGTTTGTGTTTGTGTTTGTCAAGATGAGATCCGCCAGAGTTTCTCTTCTCTTGGTGTTTCTTTTCGTCTCTCGTTCTGAAACGGTGAGTTGACTCACGTTCTCCTTTACCTTGTTATTTAGAGTGTTCAAAAACATTCCATCACTTTCTTCTTCTGTATTTTTGAAACTTTTAACTGTTTTTATCACTTGTATTATGTAGGATTTCCAATCCAGATCAGTAAGTTTTCAGGAAAAAGATGGTTTGTAGAATGATATTGTGTTGTATGGTTACAGATGGGTGCATGAGCGTAGATTTGGGTATAAAATCTGTCATGTCAATTATAAATACAAATTTTAGTCTCAGTTTTTCAAGAAAATTAGATGTAAATGTCTGTTTAAAATCACAGTAAAAATATCCTGTTTTAGGCAGGTTATATCAGCAAATACAGATAGTGGAATATATAGTGAACCTTTTGCATAGTCAGGCTCTTTATGTGTGTATGTGTGTGCATGAGAGAGAAAAGACAGACAGACAGCAAGCACACATACGCAACAGTTTACTTTGGCCGTCTGACAAAATGTGTCCCTACCAAAGTTAGAACCAACACTACGGCCTTGGTTGAGTATCCTTAGTACGGCTGCAGAACTACAGTATACATGTAGTGTTCCAGAATATAATATACTTTATTATAGTGGAGCATGGTGATCTGTATATAGTCTGTATATGGTTCAGTGTAGACCATGGAACCACCAACAGTTCTAGGTCAGACGACAACAGAGACCTAGATGAGAGGTTTAGAAAGGTCAGATATGTAAGAAGGGGGCCGACCCATTGACCCATTGCCTTAAAAACAAACAATAAGATTTTAAAATCAATTTTAAACTCCACCGGAAGCCAATGAAGAGAGGCCAGAACTGGAATAATGTGGTCTCTATTATTATTAATGAGTTAATTGTTAATTACTATAAATTAATTTGAAGCTACGTAAGATTTCAATAAAAAGGGTAACTCATTCAAACATACATGATGCAATCAATAAAACACATTGAATGTTGTGATTGAACATTGTGCTCTGAATTGAATATTAAATGAGGTTGTTAATAGTTCCACACTATTTTTCTATCATGAAGAAATGTATTTTTAAAAGTTGCAGAATTTAACAAGTAACAATTCCAAGTACTTTTATCACCTGCATAAAAATTACTTTTACAGTAATAAAAAGTTATATATCATCTGCAAAACAAATACTTTTACAGTATGTAACACTTTGTAACACTTTAACAGGACCCAATCCAACAAAGCACCTCCACGGTCATCAGCCCATACCCTACAACCCCTACAGTGCCTGAGATAGATGAATTTCTGGGTCCAGATGAGTGTCTTGAAAAGAAGTAGGTGCTCCTTACTCTGATTGGCTGGGCTTTTTCCTTCTGCTATTTTCTCTTTTTTAGTTTCTATGACATATTTCCACTTATCCTTTTGTATTCTTACATTCTTTATTACTTATTGTTGCCATTGGTTAGTCAGTAAAGAACCTAAAGGCTGCCTTGTCTGACAAACACTGCTACTGAGTGGTCAGTGCAGCAGAATCAGACAAAAAGTAAACGCGTTTGTTTACTAGAACATTGAAGAAGTCTTTATTGTCTTTGTTAAAGTATTCTTCATCCCTGAGAGCTGTTTGTCTCTCACTGAATTTCCATTTCACATCATCTGTAATTCACTAATAATATGTGTGTAAATAAAGTCAAATTAAGGTTTCTCATCCATGTGATCTGTATTTATATACATATATTTATATATACATACATATATATACATTTATCAGGTTAACTCGTGCATCATGTGACCTGGTGTTTTGTCCTCCATGGGAACGTTGCATTAATGGACAATGCTCCTGCAAACCGCCCTATCTGTGCCCCACTGAGAATGTCCATCCAGTTTGTGGAAGGAACAGTAGGAACTACCGCTCCTACTGCCAGGTAACTCGTGTGTAGGGTTTGGTATCAACAGCTGGTCTGGAATTGGGGTTAGTCATTTGTAACAGATACATAGTTCTCTAATCTGCTTATCAGTTTCTGAAAATGTATCTACAGTGATGATTTTCGGACCTACTGAGTTCTCTTTTCAAGAATCAGAACCAGGTGGTATCGATCCTTATTACAGGTGTTCATTCCTGGCAGATTACAATAGGGAAACACATAGATCATTTGTAAATGTAATTGGTTTTGTAAATGAAACTTGTATCATTTAAGTGCCAAATTTTCTTTTTTCAGTGTTAATATGTTTTCCAGGTGATGGCTGTCTCATGTCGGACCAAGAAACCTACCATGTCCCACTTTGGGGAAAATTGCGGTTTGCACTCATACATTCAGTTCCTTGTGATATTTTTGGTATCACTGTCATATTCCTACTTATTGCCAATATAACCTTTATGTCTCTCTTACCACAGAGGCTCAAGGGTTCCGCAGTTCAATAGAGTCAGACGTAGGAGTGGTCTGGCTCTTTGTTCCTGACACTAAAGGTGGGGAGGATTTACTGGTGTTTGAAACACAGTGGGACATGGCAGCTGCTAATGTGGCCTGCAAGGAGCACGGGAACAAACTGTGAGAGGAGATATATTTACATAATGCAAATGAATAGTGTAATAGCATTTATAAAGTCACAAAAAGTAGACCATAAACTTATAGGATAAATATACATTTACAATAACTGGTAGCCAACAGTAGCTCCATCCAAAATGAAAAAATATACTTTCTAACAACTCCAAAGCTGTCATACTACATTTTGCTAAAGATGTACAGTATACTAACGATGAGCCTTGTGTGCATGCATGTGTGTACAGTGGTGCAATGTCTGTGGGTTCCATGCCATACATCGACTTTGCGGTCCATAACCAATCTAAGGAGGTCCCATACAGTTGTGTTACCATCCGCTGCCAAGGTTTTGAGAATTCTCTGGCTGAATGTGTGATCAGCAGCAAGATACAATGTGACACAATGAATGTCGCTACTGTAACGTGTTATGATGAATCACAAGCATCAAAAGGTCAGTAAACACTGATTCTACTCTAGTCTTTTCTATCTGTGCCTTCAGTAGATTGTGTTTACTGCATGCACAAAATAAATCCATATTAACTACCCACTATTTGGGTATTGATGACTGTGTAAGTAAAATTCTTGTTACATCAGTCACTTGTGAATAACAACCCAAGATACCTAAAGTCTTCCACTCAGGGGATCTACTTATTTTACCTCTTTTTGTCTGGCGTCAAACATGGTCTTAAACTTTGGGGTATTTATCTTTACCCTGACCCCATCACATATGCTAAAAGCTGGGATGTGGAAGTTCATGGTCCAAATTAAGCCAAAAGGACGCCAGCATTTCTGTGTAAAGGAGATTTTAGATTAGCCTTACCAAACCGGACATTGTCCAGGCATCCTTGATATCTTGTCCGTGAATATGCCAAACAGGAGAGTTTATCTGTGATCATCCAGACTCCTCTGGCTACCTGAGTGTCTGTGATCGTTTAGACTTAACCGTAGGGAGTTTTCATGGACCTATCACATGTCTGGCCTCTCATCTGATACCTGCTTTCCTTGGGCTCCTGATTATTTTGCTTTAAGGACCAATGAGGGACACAAACCTCTCCACTATAATCAGGGTATCATTTTTTTTTGTCTGTGTGTTTCAGAAGCGCGTAACTTCATGTGTGCTAATGGCAAGCGTGTGTTTCAGAAGCAGACGTGTGACGGAGTTGACCACTGTGGCGACCGCAGTGATGAGATGTGCTGCAAAAGTAAACGAAACACATGGACATAAATGGATTTAATAACATCCCATCTTTCACAATGAGAATTATTATGTGTGTCAGATTGCAGGGATGGTGGTTTCCGCTGCAAAACAGGGGTGTGTGTGCATAAAGATGCAGTTGGTGACGGACAGATGGACTGTCTGGATGGCGACGATGAATCAAAGAAACACATCCCTTCTACAGGCAAGAGATACATACATACTGTCACACAAACATTTTTAAAACAGTTTCCCAAACCTCATTTCTTCACAATCAATTCTAGAAATCACTGAAACTTTTGAAGGATTTCTGGTTTGTTTGTTCACCTTCAAAAAAGGTTTAAAAATATGACGAACAGTCTTGATAGTTCTATCAGGCTTCACCTGTTGTCAGCCCAGTCGACCCAACAGACAGACGAAAGCAAAATCATTTCAAAAATGACATTAAAAGTTACATTTTAAAAGTGGTAACATAATTTTGGGGGAGTTTTTCGGGCAATTCTGTCTTTTCTGCATCCTTGAGTATTTGGGTTTCTTTGTTGGTTTTTTTGTTATTGTTTTGTTGTTGTTGTTGTTGTTGTTGTTGTTGTTTTGAATTTTTAATATATTTCCACAGAATCTCCCACAGAATCAAGGGTGTCTGCCCGACGACTCAATCCCTCAGAACCAGGTACTCCTGTAACTGAGTTGTACACAGCAGTGATTATAATGCTGTTGTTGGTGGTGTTGATGACGTTTGTTTTTTTTTCTTTATTTCAGATTATATCTCTCCCAAAGAAGGTACGTACCCTCATGATGGACAATAAGTATACTATGTGAGTAGCAGTTGGTGACACTTAGGGATGTCACCTAGTAATATCAGAGGTCGTAGTACACTGTATGGCCAAAGGTACTTTTCTTTGGGGTCTGTTTTTCATGGTCTCATGTGCGCCTCTCAGTTCTGATGAAGAGTATTCTTAAAGGACCAGTGTGTAGGATTTAGTGGCATCTAGCATTGAGGTTGCAGATTGCAACCAACTGAATACTCCTCCCCTCAACCTCGCCCTTCCAAGCCTGTAGGAGAACCTACAGTGGCCACGAAACTTACAAAGGTCCTCTCTAGAGCCAGTGTTTGGTTTGTCAGTTCTGGGCTACCGTAGAAACATGGTGGTGCAACACTGCAAGCTCCATGGTAGTGGACCCTCTCCCTATGTAGATATAAAGGGCTCATTCTAAGGCAATGAAAACACCATGATTCTTATTTTCAGGTGATTATACACTTCTTAAAACATACTCATGAATATTATATTCCATTTCTGCCAATAGACCCCTCTAAATCTTACACACTGGTCCTTTAATGCAAACAGCTTGTTTCTCTCTTTCCTGCACAAAGACACCCCCATAAAGAAATGCTTTTCCCTGTTTGATGTGGAATCAACCAATCACCAGACCAAATCTGATCACAGCTGGATATGAGTTTCAACTATGTGTCTGTGTGTAGAAATAAAGGCTAGCAGAGCGCAACTGGAGTCAAAGTTGTACTGTGGGATTCCCAATGCGGCCACCGTGGACGATGAAGTAGTGGAGGAGCGACGCAGCTCTGGCCGATTCAAGAGAGTGGTGGGAGGAGTCCCAGCCAAACCGGTCAGTTAGAAACACACCTGTTCGTCTCATTACAGTTACCAGTACATCTTTTAAAGCTGCTATCATTATTATCATCACTGTGTATATCAGTGGTTCCCAAACTTGTGAAGGTTTGGGAACCACTGGCTGATATAATATTCCTATGCTGGTGTACTCACAATGTCATGTACGTACATGCTGTTCATTTATTAATATCCCGTAATAAATGGCACATACTGTATTTTTCTTGTAGTTTCAAATATAAAGTGTTCTTGTTTCTTTCCACAGACTCAGATCCAGTGGCAGATTGCTCTGGAGGAAAACAAAAAGATTGACTGTGGAGGAGCTTATATTGGAGGATGCTGGGTCCTCACTGCTGCTCACTGTGTCAGGTAGGGCAAGACTTTGAGGTAGAGGTAAAGTTAGAGGAGGTAAATGATGATGCAGTAGTATTAGTATGAAGTATTAGTGGTTGTACCTTATTGGCCTGAATATAAGACGATCCCCTCTTTTCTTTCTAACCAGTCTTGTTGAGACTTTCTCTGTTTCCTAGAGATACTAAATGAAGAGTCCTCATTCTTGAAGCCTTCAAACATGAAATAATGCTCCTTCCATGAAAGCAGAATGTAAGTCCCACATTTGTGTAACTGGTCCATTTTCACATTTTCTCCTGTTAGGCTCGCTCACTGTAAGCATTTTTCAGACTGTCTTTTCAAGCTCCTCATCATGACATTGTGTGACGCTGGTAATTCTTTGTTGATGATTCTGCAGTTAAGCCCTCGGGAGATGCTTCCCATTCATTTCTACTCGTCAGGAATTTATTTCCACCATAGCAGCACGTTAATGAGTCATCACAAACTCCTGAAGGTTAAATTGGGCTAATGTAACTCCACTCAACATTTAGGCTACAAACAACTCATAATGCAACACATACATAATTGTCTGGTCCTCTAATATAATACAATTTCTAGGAAAAAAAACATTGTCTTATATTTGGGCCAATATTGTAATTGCAGTAGTTGGGTCTTAGAAAATAAAGTAGTTGTAATGGCGTTCACAATCATAATAGTACTTGTGGGGATAAAAGTAGCAGCAATGGCAGTTGTAAGCAGTGTATTTTTAGTAGTTGAACATGTATTAACAGTATATAAACATTTAATAAATGGTTTATAACAAACTATAATGTACATACAAGTACATTTTAAGTGTTTGTCAGCAATTATAACTTCTCCCATGAAGACATATTTTATATTATTAAAACTGCATTATAGTGTGTTATAAACCATTTATTAACAGTTTGTATACTGCTAATGAATGCGAAATAGTGGGACTTAAAGTTAAGCGTTACTGTGATGATAATAGTGCCTCACCCATGTCTCTTTACTAGGCCCAACCCTTCCGCATTCATGGTGAAGTTTTCTCTCTGGAAGAAGTCTAAAGCTCAAAACACGACTGACATTGTTCCTGTTGCACAGATTCACATCCACCCAAGGTATCTATCAATTTATCTAAAATCAATCATTACACATACTTTATGTAAACATTAATATTAAAATGATGTCAATAGAATAAGCAAAAGCTACCTTTGAATGATGTCATGCAGGTACAACGCCAGCAACTATGAGAACGACATTGCTCTGGTGGAGCTGAAGAAGCTTCCGTTCAGGGACGAATGTGTGTTGGACAATCCGGCCATCAGCGCTGTCTGTGTTCCCTGGTCCTCCCAACTCTTTCAACCAAACCACACCTGCAGCATCTCTGGATGGGGACGAAACAGAGGTGTATACATTTTACATGTACATGTCCAGCTTTCATGTCAACCACAAGAAGAACTATAACAATAGCGCAAATGAGCAGGTTATTATACCCAAGACTTCTAGTAAAACTATGTAAAAAAATATGTATACATAATTATAAATATGTATTATTTTTATGCATCAAGTGGTATGTTTATAATCAGATTTTCCACTCAGATGCAATATTCAGATTTTTTTTGAAAAATAATTTTGATAATAAGCCCGATCTGTATGTTTATATCATAAAATTGCATTTCATGGAACAAAATTCTTGCCATGTGTCATAATTGTTACAAATCACTACAGTAATCATATGGCAATTATAAGATATAATGTATATGATATATGATAAATTCATCATATTTATTTTGTGGCATGAAATGCACTTAATAGCACTAAAGTTGTGCACAGAATAAATTTTGTTCCAGAAAACATGGATTCAAAATGAATTTTATGGACTATAAGCTGCATAAAAAAACTTCATATGTTGCACCATGGGTTATTTATTTTATTTATTTATTTATTTTATTTTTGTTCAGCTTGATTTGATGCTTAAATAACAATGTCTTTGTTCATAGAGGGAAAAGCAGCTCGGGTGTTGCTCTGGGCCAACGTATCCCTCGTGGATGAATGTCAGAAGTACTACAAAGATCGCTTCAAACCGGGCATGATGTGCGCAGGTGAGTGGTTGATGATCTATATATACACTCAAACACACAGCTTTATGAACATTGTACAGGTGTAAATCTGTGTGTGTGTGTGTGTGTGTGTGTGTGTGTGTGCGCAGGTGATCTGGCTGGCAGTGTGGACTCCTGTCAGGGGGACAGCGGAGGTCCTCTGGTGTGTGAGGATGAACTCGGTGTTTCTTACCTGTGGGGCATCGTCAGCTGGGGAGAGAGGTGTGGCCAGCCAGGATTCCCTGGAGTTTATACACAGGTAAAATACAGAGAAAAACACCTGTGTACATATATAAATAGGGAAAATACATATACACATATACAATATACACAGAAAAAAAAAATCATATATACATAGGAAAATACATGTATACATATGTAAGCATGGAAAATACATGTATAAATGTATATATGCACTGGAAATAAACACAAATATACAGATAAGTAAACCTATATACACTAAATAAATACATTTATACATATGTATATGTACGCACATATGCACAGGAAAAATACATGTATACATGTATAAACAGATAATATACATGTATATATATATATACACAGAAAAAGAACACAGTATATACATAGGGAATATATGCATGGGGAAAATATACATATACATGTATACAAATATACAAAGAGACAATACAAGTATATCTATGTACACTGAATAAATACCGTACATGTATACATGTATAAACAGGGAAAATGCATATATACATGCATGCACAGAGTAAAATACATATTTATAAAAGTTAAACAAACATACACACAGTATATACAGAATACAGGAAATACACAGACACAAATACTTATACAAGTGTAAAATATATGCTGCCATTATAGTGGTTTCACATACAGTGTAATACAATATACTTTGAAATATATGATGCACAGCTACTGTAATTGTACTGTTGATTATATATGATTAATAAGGTATAATGTATGTACACTTGTGAGTTTAATAGATGTTCAAGATTTTTCCTCTTGTATATTTATATCTTACTGACACTTTGTATCTAAAATATGAACATTTTATTTATGAACTGTAGAAAGTAAATTCACATAAAAAAAGAAAGTAAACATACACAGAAAATTCACATGGCTTCTTTGCTAATGATTAGCTAATATTTGATCACTTCAATGTCAGATTTCAATTAAATCAAAACAATTATTCATCCAGACAGTAAAATATTATTACAAACAAATCTGTAGCGCAGTTAAATATTACATGGTGACGCTGTGATGATATGAATTCATCTCTCTGCCTCTCTGACAGGTTGCTCAATACTTTGAGTGGATCAGACTTCATACAGGTTGGTCTGCCGTCACCAGGTTCAACTCCTGATGAGCTGACCACACACACACACACACACACACATGCACATTTGTACTTATTAATACTCAACTAATCAAAGTTGAGTATTGATTAAAGTAGGATTTCCCCGACATTTCACCTTTACTACGGCTGTGTGATGACGGACACTTTGATTACTGTGAATAAAAGTTTTAATTGTTAAGAGCTGAAGTGTTTTTATTGTGAAAAAAGATTGTCTACATTAAAGGTTCACAATTTTTCAAGTGTCTTATACCAACAGTCAGGAGCACAAATGAACATTAAAGCTGTTTTTCTTGCTGTAATCATTCCTCCTGTTCATACTGACCATTAGAAGATCCCTTCATAATGACCTTACAATGGAAGTGATGGGGGACAAAATCCACAGTCCTCCTTCTGTGCAAAAAAATGTATTTAAAGTTTATCTTGAAGCTAATATGAAGCTTCAGCGTCCAAATGAGTCAAATCAAGTAGATATCTTTCAACGTTACAGTCTTTTTACTGTCAGAGTTCCTCTTTTTGTTACTATAATTCCACCTGCAGCTCAACAGGGAAACACTGTCTGAGGAAACACAAAGAGGGAATTTGATGCTAAAAAGACTGTAAATGTGTCAGATATCCACTTGATATGACTAACTCAGACTGATGAAGCTGAATAGAAGCTTCACATCAACTTTGGTAAATGCTTTATTTTACATTACTTTAATTTTATATTAATATCCTGGTAATTTTCAGGTATTTAATGGTTCATTTTCAGGACATTTCACAGACAGGGTGGTGCAATTTGGTACAAAGTATAAGAAACAACTTTAAAAAGTGTTAAGTTGGTTTAGTTGGTGATTTTTCTTTCACCGACAGAAAGTTTTCAGTGTGTAGATTTATGTGTCACTAACATATCAACTTATTAGATCATTTCATAAAAACTCTATAATGGGCGCAGTTCCTGTATACTATCAAATTTACATCACCCTTTGAAAGAAATATCGTAAGAATTAACAGTTATGCAAGCAGCTACTTTTAGGTAATTATTTAAAAAATCTAATATGCTTTGTCTATGTCTATGCTAACATGAATTGTCAAAAATTTACTTTATTAAGCCAACTTAAAACTTCTTTCATTTTTTTCTTACATTTTGTACCAAATTGCACCACCCTTTCTGTAAAATATCCTAAAATTAACCATTACATACGTGCAAATTACTAAAAGAATTTTCAGGAAATCAGTATAAAATTAGGGGACATGTAAAATAAAGTGTTAGCAAACTTTAAATGCATTTTTGCACTAAATGACTGTGTGGACACACTGTGGATTTTGGCCTCCAGGATCTCTGAAGGATCTTTTAATATCCAGTATGAACAGGAGGAATGATTACAGCGAGGAAAACCTCTTTCACTGTTCATATGGACACCTGACTGCTGTTTTGACTCCTTTAAATCGCCTGTTTTTTTTTGCTGGTTGTATTGGTATTTAAATCGGTCAAAGCAGATGGCGTCCACCTAGAGCCGGGTTCTGCTTGAGGTTTCTTCACGTTAAAGGAGAGTTTTTTCTTACTCATCAAGTGCTGCTCATGGGGGGGATGTTTGGTCTCTGTGAATTAAAGAGTGCAGTCTAGACCTGCTCTATGTGAAAAGTGCCCCGAAATTACTTTTGTTGTGATTTGGCGCTATATGAATAAAACTGAATTGAAAAATATTACTTAGTGTCCAATAAAATGCCAATAAAGCATGTTTTCCTGTTTGTATAGCTAATAAAATAATGATATTTGTTCATATAGCTTGAATATTACATAAGCTGCTAATCTGTTTCTACAGCTACCATGTTTTTATTAGGTAACAAAAAGACTTAATATAAAGTTATGTGTACATGTGCAAGATTCATTATGTCAAATATTTTTAATGTTTTTTTCAGGAGGACAAAAGAAAGGGTTTCGATGTATGAATACTTTAATATTTTGACATTTACTTGACAGATATCCATAGAAAGCAGAAAAAATTATGCAGGGGGATGCAGAAAGATTTTTTTTTTTTTCCACTGGGTCTTTGATGAAACAGAAACCAACATTTTTCAGAAACATTGCGTACAAAAATTATATTTTATGTCACATAAAAAAAGAAAATTAGGTAAAATGTCAGTTGGCTCTTTGAGGCATCTGATCCACCGGCTGCTGCAGCTGAATGGCACTCCTCAACGTCCTGAGATTACTCTCCACCTGAACACACAAACACACAGAGTTATAATCATTATTATGATTTCTGCATTTTATTTACGTCAGATTATCTGTTTCAGATTATCTGTGAAAGTTTGATGAGCTTTGCTGCTTGTGACATGAGAAGACACAAACACATGCACCTGTTTATAAAAGATTTCCACTGAAGAGCTGAAAACATCAGATCTGTGTGGAGTGATGATGAGGAGACTGTAACCTTCCTCATATGAATACATGAAACAAACAGAAACGTCATATTTCCATCATGTTTTCCATCGTTAGAGTTTTGACCGCCACTCTTTAAATAATGTCATCTCGTTTCCTCTTCTTCTGCAACGGTTTAATGACACTGACCGGAGAATTAGCGCCACCTGCTGTTTATCTGCTAATATTCACACAACAGCAATGAATGGAAACAAACATTCATCTGCATTTTCTTTTTCTTTTCTTTTTCTACAAATTTCCCAGAAAAAATTCTGAGTAATTCGCAGATATTTAACAATTAAATTCTAGGATATTTGACAGAGCAGGTGGTGCATTTTTGGTAAAAAAAATAATAAGAAACAACTTTAAAAAGTGTTAAATTGGTTTATTTGGTAATTTTACTTTAAATGACAGAAAATACTTAGTTTTCAATGTACATATTAGCATATTGGGTTGTTTCTTAAAAATTCTATAACGAGCACATTTCCTGTATAATACCAAAGTACAAAACGCTTTAAAAGAAATGTCAGAAGAATGAGCAGTTACACAGCAGCTGCTTTAAGGAAATTATTGAATACACCTAAAATGCTGATCTTGGGTTAAGCAAACAAAACTACACACTGAAAACTAAATATTACACAACACAGTTAAAGAATTGTCTAATTTATTAAAACATTTTACAAATTATCTATGTATGAAACCTCAAATAGTCTATAATGACCAATTAAACCAACTTAATCCTTTTGTCGGTTTTTTCGTATAATTTATACCAAATTGCACCACTCTCTTTGTAAAACGTCCTAAAAATTAACCATTAAATATGTGCAAATTACTACAAATATTTCCAGGAAAATCAGCATAAAATTTGGGGACCTATTATTGAAATTCTGTTTGGATGGAAACAAACATTCATTTTTAATTTTTTCTTTTTAGAAACTCAGTTAGAATTTGCACTAAATCAATAATGTCATGGCTTGAACATCGCATCGCTACATCACAAAAATAGTAAGTCAAAAGCAACAGTATGTATTTTTGTTGTTGTTGTAAAAAGTCACATTATGTGCTATGTTTAAGAGGGGAGTTTGACATTTTGGGAAATACGATTATTCAGTTTCTTCTTTAGAGTCTGATGTTCAGATTGATTCCTCTCTCATGTCCATGTACACTTCATATTAAGCTACAACCAGCAGCCAGTTAGCTTAGCTTAGCATAAAGACTGGAAACAGGGGGAAACAGCTAGCCTGGCTCTAACAAACAAACAAACAATAACCAACATCTTTAAAGCTCACTAATGTACACGTTCTATCTCCTTAGTTGAATCTGTACAGAAACACAATGTAAAAGCATCAAACTTCTTACTCTTAAATTTTATTATAAAGACATTCATGCCCCTTTTCTTCTTCTGCCCTTTAAAGCACTTTGGTAACTTGCTTTTTTTGTACAATACTTAATAAACAAAAATATGTTTCCTATTTCATTTTTCTTTGATTCTACATCCTTAAACATACTTCAAGAACATAATATGTGCGTGTGTGTGTGTGTGTGTGTGTTAGGGGTGTACCCAAATACAAATACGTTATTTGGCAAAGCACAAATAGTGGGGTTTTTACAATTATTTGTTTTCAGGAAAAAAACCAAAAACATGTTAAATACCAGCACACAGGTCGGTTACATCGCTATCTCAGTGTCTCTCCTCTGCTCCGCTGTGACGTCTATCAGCAAGTCTCAATGAGGGGAGTCACATCCACCTGCTACATGACGCACATTTCCTAATTTGGACATCACTCCCGCAGTTGAGAGTGTTCCCCAGAGATAAAGCTGAACTACTGACACAAATGAAGCGCTCCCAAGGGAACACTTCATGAAAACTTTTTGTAACTTTAATTTTCTAGGATTTTTAAGCCTCTTTCCACTTTTATTCAAATACAAATACAAATAATTTTTGCTGCCTCAACAAATACAAAGATACAAATACTGGGCTCTCTGCACATCCCTAGTTTGTGCGTGTGTGTGTGTGTGTGTGTGTGTGTGTGTGTTCATCACCTCTGCCAGCTCATCTTTCAGCTGGTTGTATTTTTGAACATCAAATTTGTGATGAGATGCTTTCTGGTGGAAGAAGTTGAGGAACTGACGATCTCTCACATCTGGGCAGATGAAATCCTGAAAACACACACACACACACACACACACACAGCATCACAGTACAGAAAGACACATTTGTGTGTCAGTACTTGTGAGGAATACTAACTGAAGACAGAAAAGTGTAAAATATGTTTGTTTTTTACCTGTTTGGTGAGGACGTAGTAGGCGAAGAAGAGCATGCTGGTGCTGTAGGTGATGAAGTAGGTGACGGGTTCCATCACATCCCAGGCAAACACATACCTGTTACACACACACACACACACACACCAAAACATGTCATGTGACGGAGAGCTACCTGACTGATCCAGCTGTAGTAAATGTGTGTGTGCATGTGTTCATCATCACCAGGTGAGGTAAGCCAGGAATCCTCCCTGCAGTGACAGGTAAGCGAGCCCCACCCACCCCAGTAATGATGCTCTAGACTCCGCCTCCTTCGCCATCTGGACTCTCACCTGTACACACACACACACACACACACACACACACACACACAGAGAGAGAGAGAGGTATGTGTAGTAGTAGTAGTATATAGAGTGCAGTAGTCAGTGTGTATAACAGCAGTAATATTAGCAGTTTTTGTAGTAGTACTGCATGTTTAGTACCGTCTCCAGTGGCTGCAGCTGCTGTTTGAGTTCGTCTTGTCTGATCATCAGCTCGGTGTGTTTGAGGTGCTGCTGCTGAGGAAGAGTCAGAGCCGAGTGAAGCAGGTGGACCACGTACTTCATATCATCCAGACCCAACACGTGTTCATGAGACGAGCCTGACAGACACACAAACACAGCTGTAAAAATACTTCCTGGAACACATATCAGTAATCCTGGGAGAAGACCTGAAGGCATCAATACATGTACAGCACATGTATGTCCTCATTTTACATACACATCATTTTAACTAACAGAACTGAGTTAATCTCCAACCATTAAATGTATAAACATAATTTTCTGTATTTATTTATCTCCATGAAAATGTCTGAATATTTTTGTGACAGCAAACCAATGAAATATGAATTATAAATTGCTTAAAATTTGACATTTTCTGGTTCACACACTTTTTGTCCTCCAGTGCATCACATTTCAGGTTGTCTAACAAGCCAATTTATGGTCCTGTGAAGCACTTTGTGAATTTCATTTCCGTGAAAGGTGCTATACTAAATAAACTTATTATTATTATTATTATTATTATAGTAACAATTTGATGTGCCAAACCTACCCTAAACCTCTCCAAAATGGCTAAAATGTGCTTTCAATACTATTATTAATATCAATAAATAATGTTTTTACGTGCTACTACTGCTAATGGTCTTCTCCTACCACAAGCATAACACAGATACAGACACACAGGTTTTACCTGGTCCAGGTGAGCGAACGTTGTATGTGATGTCATTGATCATGAGCTGGAAATCTTTATTTAAAACAGTTTCCATACAGGTGCATGAAGAGATTCTCTGTCCATCTGAGGAGAAGAAAGGAAAAGGAAAAAAGTGACATTTTTAGAGAGTGGAGACTCTTTTTTTCCTCTTCTCACTTCCTCAAAGGCCTGTTTAAGGGTTAAAACTTGGCTTTAAGGTTAAAGTAAGAGTTACAAACTGAGGAATGTGGATGTAGTGGACGTGTGTTTGGTGTGTTTTGTACCTCCATTGAGCAGGGCGGTGGCATGCACCCCGGGGTCTTTGGCTGTGATGTCACGCAGCAGGTCGCCCACCGTGGTCAGCATCGGTGTCAGAATGAAGCGACACTCCCGACCTGCAGGGAGTCGCAGAGACAGGACGGGGCGACCGAAGCTGTAACGAACAGAGGCATCTGAGATAGAGAGAGAGAGATTTACATAGCTGTTAGTTCATTCATTAAACTACACAGATTAAACAAGTGAGACATCTTGTGTTAATTAGTGAGTTTTAGAGGAGCTGGTAGGTGTATTTTTGAACTTTAGACAGAACCAGGCTGGCTGTTTCCCCCCTGATTCCAGTCTTTATGCTAAGCTAAGCTAACCACCTCCTTATCTGTACTGAAAACACTGACATGAATTTTGAAAGATGAGATTTTACCTTTGGATGGAGACTGGCTGCTGAAACTGGAGACAACACAGGCAGACCAGACCGGACTGGACTGAGAGACAAACAGAAATCATTATATTCAGGACTCTCTTTTATTTACACAAGAGTCACATTGACATGATTATGATATGACTGGAGAGTATTGTTCTTGCAACTGCATTTATAGCCTTTTTTTGACTCAATAATAGCTTAACCATGTCATGTGACGCTACTTCAGTACACTTAATACATTTAATATCCAGGAATTCACATTACAGACATGACCGCTGACTATCCCCTCACACACTGATTATATACTGTAAGATTTAAAGAAAAAGTTTAAGGAGGAAAGAGAAACACACAGAAGCAGCACAGGCATCAGGTGACAGAGAGACATGAACACATTTAAAGCAGGAGGCAGAAAAATGTGGTAAGATCAGACTCACTGCTGTAACTAGATGAATTACTGTTCTGTAAATATTTTAAAGGCACAATCTGTCGTTCAAATGTAAACTAAAGGACATCCTAAAAAACAAAAGTCAAAGCACAAGATTAAAACCTGCTATAAAAGGACTAACAGATCTTTAATACAAGCATTAACACTACATAACAACTCTATTAACATGATTATTTCTTCAGCTGTTTAAAAGTCATTGACCTCAGTAACTGTTGTTAACACAGAACTAAACTGACAGATAGTTTCTGTTATGAAACAGAAAATGTTGATTTGTGAACTGTGTGTAATTTGTTTGTTCACAGTTCATTTGCACCTTTATCTTTATGCAAGTGTCATTAAGCATCATAAATAAAACTTAAGTCATGTGATTTGAGAAATGGTTTTGCACTTTTATCTTGATCTTCTAGTGTCATTTTATACTTATTTTATATCTATTCTTGTCCATAAATGTATAATTTATTCAAAACATTGAGTTTTAAAAAAGTCATTTTATTGGTTGATTATTTATAATTATAAGTTTTTCAGGTGTAAAAATAGTATTTGGTCTCATTTATATGCATATGGAATATGATGCAGATTTGGTGTGCATTCATGAATGCTTGAAATAGGTTAGGGGGGCCCCCAAACAAGATTTTGCAAAGGCCCCCCAAAAAGCTAGAAACGGCCCTGGTGAGCAGGAACATTGTGTTCAAACACAGAGCTGACTGAGGAGAGTCAGTCTGTCGGAAACGAGACAACACCAAAATGTCTTTCTATAGATACATTTTCACCAAAACACTAAAACTGGGTCAAAATCACTTTTTGTGTAAAGTTTACAAAGTAAATTGGTATTTAATGGGTTACAGAAGCAGAGAAAAACAAAAAAACAAAAACATGTTTGTTGCAGCTGCACATCATAACAGCTCAGACAAACGTGTCTCTGTCATGTCCTGTCCTGTTGTTGTGACTCAGTGCTTAGAGAATGTGCTGCACTAGTACCAGCAGCAAAACTGATGTAAAAGTTTTAGTGGTAAAAGTGCTGCTGCTAGTTGTAGGATACAGGAGTAATAGTGGTAACTGTTACAATACAAGTGGTAGTAACAGTAGAAGTTGTAGTACTAATAGTAAATATTATTAGTATAGAGTAAGCGGTAGTTGTGTATCTAACACAGTTGTAGAAATGCTCCATTATTTTTGTCAAGATTTCAATTTATAATCTCACATTTTAAGGAACATGTTTGAGAAATGTGGACATTTGTGTAAAATTCCCAGAATATTTCCATTTCATGCTAATTTATGCTTCTAATCCACTAAATTTTCAGGGGGAAATACTGTACTTTCTACTCATCAGAACTTTGTTTTTTCTTCTTTCCTCTCCCATTAATCATCTCATGACCCCTCAGATTTATCTGCTGACCCTTTGGAGGGGCCCGACCCCTAGGTTGGGAACCACTGGACTAAACTAGCTAACTGTATATAAAGTAGTTGAAACTAGCTCCGCCTCCAGCAGCTACAACAGTAACATGCTGCTCTAACCCTTCAGTATTAATCTACATCAAGCTCATAATACTTATGTACTTTTTTTTAAGTAGGATATGAGTACTACTCTGCTTGGTTGTAATTCAATCAATAAACATGGATGCAAACTGTAATAAGAGCAGCTCTCTGTTGATCTTTACACACACACCTCCCCAGACTGTGAGTTCATACATTTAGGAAGTGCCTGATTCCTGTTCCTGCTGTTTCTTTCTGATAGGTTTAACTCACCGTGTAGATCCGGAGTCTTGCAGGTCGAGAGCAGCTGAAACTAAATCTGCAGAGAAATCTGGACACAAACATGATCAACGCAGTAGTCCAGACAAAGAAATCCTGAAGATCTGAAGCCTCTCTTCAGTGTCGTAAACCAGCTGACACGCCAAGGCTGGGGGTTTGAAATATGTGTTGGGCAAGTGGAAACAGGTTTCATGACATTCTGAAAAGCAGGAAGAGGAACAGGGAAGTTAACCCTCTCCTGACTGGTCCAGTGAGATGTTTAAAGCTGCTGAGTTCAATTGCAGCTGAAACTGACAGATCCAAACAAATAATCAGTGGTGGTAGAAGTACTCAGATCCTTTACTGAAGTAAAAGTACCAATACAGCAATGTAAAAATACTCCATTACAAATAAAAACCCCTCATGAAAAATTCTACTACAGTAAAAGTACATAAGTATTATGAGCTTGATGTAGCTCAAGTATTGCAGTAAAAGTACATAAGTATTATGAGCTTGATGTAGTTAAAGTATTGCAGTAAAAGTACATAAGTATTATGAGCTTGATGTAGTTCAAGTATTGCAGTAAAAGTACATAAGTATTATGAGCTTGATGTAGTTAAAGTATTGCAGTAAAAGTACATAAGTATTATGAGCTTGATGTAGTTAAAGTATTGCAGTAAAAGTACATAAGTATTATGAGCTCGATGTAGTTATAGTATTGCAGTAAAAGTACATAAGTATTATGAGCTTGATGTAGTTAAAGTATTGCAGTAAAAGTACATAAGTATTATGAGCTTGATGTAGTTAAAGTATTGCAGTAAAAGTACATAAGTATTATGAGCTCGATGTAGTTATAGTATTGCAGTAAAAGTACATAAGTATTATGAGCTTGATGTAGTTAAAGTATTGCAGTAAAAGTAGTGGTTTGGTCCCTCTGACTGATATATTATTATATATGACATCATTAGATTATTAATAGTGAAGCATCAGTGTTAGAGCAGCATGTTACTGTTGTAGCTGCTGGAGGTGGAGCTAGTTTACACTACTTTATATACAGTTAGCTAGTTTAGTCCAGTGGTTCCCAACCTAGGGGTCGGGCCCCTCCAAAGGGTCAGCAGATAAATCTGAGGGGTGGTGAGATGATTAATGGGAGAGGAAAGAAGAAAAAACAAAGTTCTGATACACAAATCTGTTTTCAGTTTTTGGACTTTTTCTCTAATCTTTGATTTTTGCTGAATTTGAACATTTATTGAAATGAAAGCATGTGAGAAGTTTAGAGGGAAAAATCACTATTTGGTGGAGTTGTTAACAACTCATAAACATGTGAAATGTGATCCCGACTACACACTGCTTTTTATAAGACGTCAAGAGCCAAAAAGGTTGGAAACCACTGGTTTCATCTTTAACAATGTGTTGTATTTTAAAAGCTTGTTATATTATCCATTGTTTCAAATCTTCATCTGAAAAGTAGCTAAAGCTGTCAAATAAATGTAGTGAAGTAGAAAGTACAATATTTCCCTCTGAAATGTAGTGGAGTGGAAGTATAAAGTAGCATCACATGGAAATACTAAAGTAGAAGTACCTCAAAACTGTACTTAAGTACAGTACTTGAGTAAACTTTCCACCACAGCAAACAAGTCAAATCTAGAACTGTCTTCTAAACATAATTATTTCCTACTTCATTCCCAGAAAAATCCCAGAAAATACTAGCAGAGAGAGAAGCAGCATTGATCACATTATTTATTGAATATCGACCAGATTCTGTAAAAAAACAACTTTGAAATGGTACTAAAGTATGCTCGACCCAAATTCAAAATGTTCAGTGCAAATTACTTTATTACCCTTCAACTGAACATTACTTTAGACTCACCTGAAGATAGAAAACTAGGAGGAAAAATTAAAACAAAAATAGAAATAAAGTTACAATTCCTGTTTATTTGATGTCATTCTTCACACTCAACTCTTGTGTGCTGAATACTACATTAGTTAGTATTTTAAATTCATTATTGCAAGAGTGCACAAGTTAAACAAGAGAGGCAAAAGTCTTAAAGACATTCTTGTCGCTTCAGATTTGAGAGGCAGCCCTGCAGTCCATGATAACCTGAATTCTCCTGAACACAATGTGCACTAAAGAGTTCAGGCGTCCCCCCTCAGGACAAAATTCAAAATTCAGATTTCAGAACACAAAAGCACTATTAGGAGACAGGATCTAACTTCTCCTGCAGAAAAACATTTTCTACAATAGAGACCACAATGTCTCACTCTGAAAGTGAACTGCAATAATCGAGGTGGCTTCTGGATCTGTTGCTTTTAAAACATGAAGCGTTTTGGAAACATAAATTAAACACACTATCACTGAATGAAGAGCTGGACTTGAGGTGTTTCCTTATAGGCTCAGTTTAACTGTTATTATTTAGCTTTGATACAAGTTGTTGGAAATTATACTGGAATTTGATTTTTTTTTGTTTGTTCTTTTCACTGGATTGATGTTTTTTATTTAACCATAAGATGGCGCCATAATGTGTAGAGCAAACAGGTAACAATACATGTGACACAGATGATGGCTTGATTACTGAGTCATGTAATTATACTACACAATGCCTTGTGTGATGTTTGAAAATGTATAAAAAGTGGTTTTCAAACAGCTATTCTTGTTTGTCCCCTGATGAAGGCGTGAGCCTTGATTCGAACATTGTTTAAGTGCAACAGTTTCTCTTTCTGAGTAACACGAAGAGACTAATGTAAACTTTAATATCCAGCATATTGGACAAT
This sequence comes from Thunnus thynnus, assembly GCF_963924715.1. Classification (NCBI taxonomy): domain Eukaryota; kingdom Metazoa; phylum Chordata; class Actinopteri; order Scombriformes; family Scombridae; genus Thunnus; species Thunnus thynnus. The sequence goes on from NC_089538.1 coordinate 25,083,238, forward strand.
TGTAATGTTCTTCTGTCTGTCAACACAAAAAAGTTAAATCAGTTCCAACTGATTCAAAACTCAGAGGGAGAGAAAATATTACTGTTTTAAAGCCTCCAGCTTTCATATTGATTCTTTTACTTGTTTTTCAAGCACTTCACAGTCTGCCAGCAGACTGATCTGCCTACCATGTGTGAACCAGGATGGCCCCTCAGGTCCTCTGGAGTCTTTTAGTTGTTTCAAAAACTTTCTGTGAGGCAGCTTTAAGTTTTAATGCTCTGAGCCATTTGAACAGTCTGACGCAGATCTGAGGGTTAGGGTGTGATTAGTGTTGACATTTTCAAACTTGAAACATACTCAGCCTTTCTTTCAATCATTTATGTTATTGTATTCATGTTTCATGTATTCATGTATGTTAATGCTGTGAAACAAAATATTAGAAACACTTTTGAATAAAATACACTAAAGTGCACCACCACCACCCACTACGACCTCAATAATGAACATAAAGTAGAATTATCACTTTTCTGACAATGTCAACAAAAACTGAAAACGTATAAAATAAAAATAAAAATAGAATTTATGGCAGAACTGTTGCATTAGATTGCACAGGTGTTCATAAAAGGGCTCAGTCAGTGTACGTATGCTGGGAGTGTAAACTTCTAATCACTGCACTATGGATACAACTACAACCACAGGAGGTCAGTAAAACAGATATTATAGTTGCTCTGTAAGGTGAACATTTCACAGATGAGCCTGCAGAGTCTGTCATATGTCAGCTTGATAGTCGGGATCTGTCTCATTGCTCACATCTTGAAATGCCGGATTGTTTCACCCTGCAGGGAAGAGCACAACAAACATATCAATATATCTTGTCACTCCTTGATAAAAACTATATTTTAATAGAACCAGCATGTTGATTTCTGCCCTAAATATAATATATATATATATATATATAACTATGTAATAATAATAATAATAATAATAATAATAATAATAATAATATACTTATACATATTTAATATATTTATCTGTAAAAAAGAGGACATCAGATTATTAAGTAACTCATAAATTGATTAACTAATTAGACAATGAAAAACAGATTCAACAAAACTTCAACGTTAATGTTTTTTCACTCTGTAAAGCACTGAATTGCTTCTGTATGAGATTCTGTTGTACAAATAAACTTGACTTGACATTAATATATGAACACATAGGTGTAGTTATAACTGGATTTTTATCACTCATATTTATAGTTTAAGGAGCAAAATAACAATATCAAATATAAAAAAACAATTATAACACTGTTACACTAACCAAATAAAAAATAACAAAGAACAGAATTAAAAATTTATTTAAATTTTTTTAAATTGTGTTAAATTTTATATATTTACAATTTAAATTCAAACAAATTTACTGTTACTGTAAAATTAATTAGTAAAAATGATCAAGTTGACCCCACTTATCTGAACCACTTAATTAAAAGTGAAACATTTAGCAGTGAGATACATTATATCAACTGATAACTGAAATGTTCCTGTTTGCTTTGACTAATTCGGTTACACTGGACTAATTTAAAACCTGTGTGATCTCACGTGCTGTTACATGTCCAGCAATACCACCACTTCCCCAGATCACAGAAATAACACTATGGGTAAAACTTCATTATAATAAATAGAAATGATCACCCAACCTACAAATAGAAGACAGAGAATGTTTCTTTAACACAGAACTGAATACAATCTTTCTGACCTGAGAGTCTGTAGACCAGCAGACAGCAGCTTCATGCCTGATTTCTACAGTTTGTTGTCACTCTGATCCAGCTCTCTCAAATGGGAGGGGTTGGACTTCAGAGCTGAGGCCAAAAAGTAGCAGCTGCTCTCTGACAGGCCGCAAAAACTCAGTCTGAGCGAGGAACAAAACATGAAGTTAAGAGGAGACAGTCATCACAGCTGCGGAGGTTTTAAATACAGAAATTTACATGTGCAAAAAGGAAACGAGAAACATAAGTAAAAGACATCACAAACAACACTCAGTCTCTTCAAACTCTGTGGAGGATCTGAGCAGCCTTCCAAAAATGTACAAAGCAATGAATGAACTATTTAACAGCACAATAAATAATGTTGGAGTTAAGAGACTTTATAAATGAATGACTTTATGAGGATCATGGAAAATGTTTCAATAATCAACAATGGGGGTAAATACCAACATACACAGCTAACATCAACGTGTGTGTTTATGTATGTATGAATATGAATTTGTATATGCAGACTAGAAATAAATTTGAATTCTAAAAATACAGATACAGCATTTTATCAGAAGCTAAATATGGTTTAATAATAACATTGATGCCAAAATGTTAGATGGGATATAATGAAAGCCTCTTTTAATCCTTTTTTGGTTGTTTCACCCAATATTAAACATATTTTCAGAAATTGTAAAAAATCATTTTTTGTTTTGTTTTGTTATACACAGTATATTCATTGTTTTCTAATTTATTTAAAATTAATCCAGTTTTTATTTGTAAATAGTGTTGCATGTTATGGTATGTTTTTTTTAATGTTTGGTCTACATGATGTAGTGAGTGATATACATATAGTTTTTTCCCCCTTTCGTATGTTAATATTTATGATTTCATAAACGGCCATCTTTAAACTTGTGTATATTGCCACAAAGATCACCTTTGTGTGTATGTTTTCTTCAAGATGACTGTTAAAAAGTACAAGTATAAAAATAATTATTGGAAGTTGTCCTTCAATTGATCAAATTATAGCCCTTCTTCTCAAATCAATAAACAAAAATATTTTAAAATGGATGTTGAACTGGACAGCATTAATGTAGATTAATATTCTTCAGTACTGGATACATGGAAATCATTTACTTTAATACATTAATCTGTAAAAACAGAGGACATCAGATTATTAAGTACTTCATAAAGTAGACAATTAAAATGGTTTCAAATAGAACTTTACAGTTAATGTTGTATCACTATGTAAAACAAATTGAATTGCTTCTCTATGAGATTGTGCTTGATGAATAAACTTGACAGTAATATTTGACCCCATAGATTGAGTTTAAACTATTCTTATTCATTGTTTAAGGAGCCAAATAACATCATCAAATACTCAAAAGATAGTAGTTAACAAAATAAATAATAATTAAAAGATTAATTAAAAATTGGACTCTCCAGACCAGCAGACAGCAGCTTCACTCCTGAAACCTGCAGTCTGTTATAACTCAATCCAGCTCTCTCAGGGAGGGGGTGTACTTCAGAGCCGAGGCCAGAGAAGAGCAGTAGCTCTCCAACAAGCTGCAGTGCCTCAAACTAAATGAACAAAATGCATGTTACTGTGAAACTTCTGAGTGAGATACAGTTTGTCTTTGGTTAGAAGTGTACATAATATTTACAAACTGTCTGTTTTTTGCCTGGATGTAGATCAAGAACTGATTCCTGAATTTTAACATGTGAATGTAAATGTCTATCACTGAATATTTTAATGCAGATCCAGATCCTATACAGGATTCATATATTCACCTCAGATACACATTGTAAATTCACACATCCATTCTTGCATACTTCCACTACATGCACACATTTATGCATGCATACATACTGATTCCTAGTTACATGCATGCATATCATATAGAAGAACATTACATTAATGATAAACTTACATTATTATTATTGGATGGTCAGTATTGCACATAATGGTGACCAAAATGATTGCTTAATCAAGACTACAAACTACGATTGTGAGAAAATTTCTTTGACACAGAACTGAATAAAAAGGTGTCTGACCTAAAGCCTAGTTCAGCCAGGAATGCAGATACTGCTTGCCGAAACAGAAAAGTTTCTGACTGTTCTTAAAGAATACTGGGTACTTCCTCCCTTCTGAAATTCAGTGGCACATAGGGCAACATTTTCAGGTTGCTGCCCTTTGCCCTAAAACAGGTTTTGTAACATAAAATATTTCACGGTATAAGGTCTAATTGCTCTGAATTTACCCCAAAAGGCAATAACCGCATGTAAAGCAAATGTGGAAGTGTTCTGAGTTTAATTTCCTCAAATGGCAAACAGATGCTGCCTCCAAAAAAATGTATTGGTGTGAAATCATGCTCAGTCGAAGGCAACTGGACTTGCTCTTAAAGATAAAAATAAAGAAGCCTTTTGGATGAGAGGTGAAAGCAAGTCACTTTGATGTTAACACAGCACTTCTAGATACAGTATAAAATTACCTGGATGACTAAGAATGTTCAGTAAATATCTCTCAATCATTTATTGGTGTAGCTCAAGATAGCAGGCACATATGACATGTAAAAATTACATATAATCAACACAAAACTAATTAAATAAAGCTGTGTGACTTGACAGTATGCTGATGAGTAAAACCTCACCAAACTGATAGAAAAACATGTGATGTGATGTAGCAGTGTTAATTTTGGCATCTAATTTTGATTTAGTTCTGTCATTTGATGAAAATGTTAGTTTTAGTGGACAAAAAATAAAGACATTCTTGTCTAGTTTTTCTCAGTGATTTCTGTCGTGCATTTTAAATTTTTACATCTTCTAAGCATTTTGAGGCTTCAGCTGTCACCATCTTTGTTGTGTACAGTTACCATGATTACATGCATCATTCTTGTCTATCTCGAAGTTAGTGTAAACGGGCGCTGTTTCTGATCAACATTAAAGCAGCAATATTTCTTTAGCAAACATCTAGAAGACGATTTAGATGGCTGACTGCCAACATTAATCCTGCTGACTCATTCCTTCTGATAGAGACAAGAAAGATAGCTTAAGTAACATTAGCTTGATAATGCTATGTTAACTTAGCTTTTCATAAATGTGTCTGTGCTGCCTGTATATTTTCACACAATGTTTTGTTGCTGTTTTTTATCTAATTCTCAGTGGACTGTAGATGAATTTAGTTCATAAAGCTGTTAGACATACTGACAGACAGAACGTTACTGAATGCAAAATGGTTCTTATTAATGGTACTGCAACATCTTAAACAGCTAAATCATCAACGTGTGATTTGCATTTACTTCATTCAGTCCATTTGTCCTTCATCTGTCTTTTATATAATCCTTTAGTTTTCATTTGTTAACAAAAAATGTTAAACATTTTGTCATTGTCCCTGTTTTCAAAGGTTACTTTTTATTTAGTTTTAGTCTCGTTTTTGTTGTGAAAAAAGGTCAAAAATTATTTTGTTGTTTAATATGACTTTGCATTCAAAGCGCAATTAATGAATCTATCCATCTTTCAGGTTATCATTTGATTTTTGTTTCATGACGTAAAAAATTTTGCTTAAACTGCTTTTTTTAAAATTTAGTTTTAGTCTTGTTCTCGTCATGAAAAGTTGTCAACAAATATTTTTTGCCATAGTTTAGATTTTGTTGACAAAATTAACACAGTGACTTACTTTTATTTGAGAATACAAGTCTAACATTTAGATAGAAGTACTTTTAGTCCTAGATCATCTTTCAACAAAAATCCTAAGAGTAAATATGGATCCTGGACTCACCGAGCCTGTCTGTAGTTCCTGACTGCTGGGATAAGTCTAAGTCGACCCTCCTCTGATGTCCTGTGTGCCTTCATGTCCAGTACATCCAGGACCTTCTCTGACATCTGCAGCATGTAGGCCAGAGCTGAGCAGTGGATCTCAGAGAGTTTTGTCTCAGATGTGTTCTCTGACTTCAGGTACTTTTGGATCTCCTGATGTACTGAGCGGTCATTTATTTCCATTAGACAGGGGAAGATGTTGATGCTTCTGTCAGGAGAGATGGTATAAGTGCTCATCTCCTTCAGGTTGTGGATGGCTCTCTGGATGTCTTCTGGACTCTTTTCTGTGTCATTCAGCAGGCCTCCTAAGAGTCTCTGATTTGACTCAAGTGAAAGGCCATGAAGGAAGCGGACAAATAAATCCAGGTGGCCATTTTTGCTCTGTAGTGATTCATCCACAGCTTTCCTCAGGAACATATCCAGGGATGGGTCACAGCTACGATACCTCCCCCAGTCCTTTCCAAGGAATGTCTCCAGTGTCTCGCTATCCTTGTTTGCTTGACAATGAAAAATATACACTGCAGCAAGAAACTCCTGAATGCTCAGATGAACAAAGCAGTAGATGGATTTCTGGAAGATCACATGCTCTCTTTTAAGGATCTCTGTACAAAATCCTGAGTACACCGAGGCCTCTGTGATATCAAGACCACACTGCTCCAGGTCTTCTGGGTGGAACATGATGTTTCCTTTCTCCAGTTGTTCAAACGCCAGCCTCCCCAGCTTCAGAAGAACTTCCCTGTCAGCCTCCGTCAGCTCCTGTGGACTTGTCTCATGTCCCTCCTCATACTTGTGCTTCTTCCTCTTTGTCTGAACCAGCAGGAAGTGTGAGTACATGTCAGTCAGGGTCTTGGGCAGCTCTCCTCTCTGGTCTGTAATCAACATGGGCTCCAGAACTGAAGCAATGATCCAGCAGAAGACTGGGATGTGACACATAATGTGGAGGCTGCTGGACATCTTGATGTGTGAGATGATTCTGCTGGACAGCTCTTCATTACTGAATCTCCTCCTGAAGTACTCCTCCTTCTGGGCGTCAGTGAAGCCTCGTACTTCTGTTACCCTGTCAACACATGTAGGAGGGATCTGATTGGCTGCTGCAGGTCGGGAAGTTATCCAGACGAGAGCCGACGGAAGCAGATTCCCCTTGAAGAGGTTTGTCAACAGCACATTGACTGGTGACTTCTGTGTGACATCAGATACAACTGCATTGTTCTTGAAATCCAGTGAAAGTCTGCTTTCATCCAGGCCATCAAAGATGAACAAAACCTTACAGACAGCAAGCTTCTCTGCTGTGACCTTCTGTAATGTTGGATGGAAAACATGGATCAGCATGAGAAGACTGTACTGCTCATCTCTGATCAAGTTCAGCTCCCTGAACGAAAGCAGGATCACCAGACTGACATCTTGGTTTTCTAAGCCCTCTGCCCAGTCCAGAGTGAACTTCTGCACTGAGAATGTTTTTCCAACGCCAGCAACACCGTTCGTCAGAACAACTCTGACATGTTTCTGTTGGTCAGGTAAGACTTGAAAGATGTTGTGGCACTTAATTTGAATGTTTTCCTCCATCTTGGAGGCTGACTCAAGCTTCCAAACCTCATGTTGAGTATTAACCTCTTCACTCTGTCCCTCTGTGATGTAGAGCTCAGTGTAGATCCTGTTGAGGAAGGTTCTGCTTCCTGTTTCATCAGTTCCTTCAGTCACACATTCACATCTTCTCCTCAGACTGATCTTATATTCATCTAAAACCTTCATCAGTCCTTCGACCACTGTGGAGGAGAAAAAAAATAACTGTTAAGAATCAATAAGGTTTAACTGATATACTTTTGTCCTGTATCCTCAGGCATTTTCAAACCTGCGTTGTTAGGTCTGGTTGAATGGGACACTGGTTGGTGTTGGGCCTCAAACCACGAGGTCACACAGAGAAGCTCGGCCCTTGGGTTGCTCTGAAGATTGTGGCCAGCACCCCACTCTTCAGACCAAAGGGGGGATGTTTCCCCCGAGACAAAGGAATAGCGCCAAAATGCTGCTTACAGACAATGGGAGTCCATTGCAAACTCCATTTCCAAGGATGCTTTGCGATTTTCACACCTCAGCAGGGAACAGTCAACATACAGTCTCTCATTGGCGGAGACGCTCCTGCACAGCGGAGCGTCCTAATGACGCAGCCATGACATCACCACCCCTTTAAAAACTGAGCACGCCCTGAAACACACGCCTTTCCCATGTCACTGAGCTAGGGGTAACCTCTGCTCCTCTGTGAGTCAGCTTGACTAAAGGGGGTACCCCACGCACCCTTCATCGAAGACTCCCCTCGCTGGACGAGACGAGACTTCGCCCGTGTTCACCCAAACACATTCCTGGATCCGAGAGAGACTGCTGCTGCAACCAGCGTCCTCAAATTCCCTCGAGAAGGAAGAAACACTCCGCTCTTCTTCACCGAGTCGACTCTGCTGTTCTCTCCGCCACGCTGCTGAGAGCCAGCTGCCATGATTTTCACCAACCGTGTGAGAACGACCACCGTCTGCATCTGAGCCAAGGATAAAGCCGGACAGAAAGACAGACTACACAAACAGCCTGCTCGCTTTCTGAAGCAACCAAGTACGAGGCATAAGTCTGGGCAGAGGCAGTGTTAGTTGTGTGTTCTTTTCAGCATCAGTTGCTGTTGTTTAGCATTCAGCTTTTTAGCATTATTGCTATTGTTCTTGTTGTGTGAGTTGACAGACCGCCGAGTCCATTTTCTCTGCTTACTCTTAGGAGTATTTTAAGTTTGCTGCCTGTTTAGTTGTGTTCACCACACTAGACTGTTTTGTGTTTGTCCCGCTCGGGTGTGTTTGTGCCGCCGTGAGTGAGAAAGTAAGTTGCTTTCTCGATCAGAAACCAGACAACGTGCATCACAGACTGCCGTCCATATGCACACTGTCTGTGGACAAAGGAACCGTTTCTCTTCCCCTCACGATCGCTTTCTTTCCTTCTTCTCCCTCTCTTGCGACTAACACACACACGCGCGCGCGCACACAGGTACACACGCGCGCACACAGGTACACGCACCGACATCTTTTGCACATCTGATGGTCAGATAACGTCAGACAAAGCTTTGCTTTGTCTTTCCGTATCCGCCATCAGACACGTGTGTTTTTCACGGAATTGGGTGAGTGCAAGACGCCAACCACCAAGCGGTGCCACCTTGCTTCTGTCTAACCAAGACACCGCCATACTTCCGCCATCCAGTTCTCGCATGACGTGACTCCCTCCAATAGTCACGTCGCAGACCGACGACATCATCACGTCAGGCCCCATAGCCATCTTGTCGAGCGCGCACACGCACGTTTAATAAGTTTAATAAACACTGTTATATCTTTAAAGAGAAGTTCTTTTGTCATTATTGTGTGTAACATATTGTGAAAAGTGGCTGATTGAAGGAGTCAGAGCTCAAATTCAACCCTTCTTTGTTCACCCTTGAATGTTGATATCTCTCAGATATTAACATTCTATGTGAACTCCCATTTATGAGACTACCTTGTTTGGTAATTGGTTCCGGTTTCTGGGTGGTGCTGACAGTGGTGATAACAGCACATAATGACACCTGTTGTCCTCCCAGGTCAAAATTGACCCGAGGGCAACAGGAGGGTTAAAGACTTTGGTGTTCATTTTTTGGTACCAAACGTAAAAATGATCAATAAGAGCAGGAAAAAAAATCAGAACAAGGCTTAGGACTCAGTCACTAGCACGTATAACTGAATATTTCTGTCGCATAATACTCAAATTATTTGAGAATCACAATACATGGATTTGGTCACAGAGAGAAATATATTTCCATGTCAGGTTTGACATTGTCAACCAATAGCAAAGCTGCTATGAAATGTTTTAAATTTAAAACATAAGACAGTTCAAACATGTTGATGTTTACCAGGTATAATGTTTGCAAAGGTCAATATCTTAATTTAGCGAGTTACGATGCTAACAAACACTACCCACACTGCAAAAAGACTAATGATGAACCAGACTGGACCCCCCATGGCGTGATGTGATCTGTACCTGGGACACAGCAGGACAGCAGCTCCTCCTCAGCACCACCACACCTCTCCCTCCCCCTGTGAAAAAAAGGCAGTTCTTTTTCAATAAAAACTTTTAATTAAATATTTCACATACTGTCTAGATGTTAGGATTAATATTTCAATATAGAATCTGAATTCCAGATGAAGACCCCTTTACATTGAAGATCTTTCCTTAATACCTGCTCTAAAGGTCTCAGTATGCTTCAAACTAAGTGCTTGTCAGATCGTTTAACAGCATTTGAAAATCCTCTTTCTGATGTCATAATTGCCAATCATGCCAAGTTTGTGCAGTGATTGGTCAGGTGTGTGGAGGTGTGAAAGTAGCCAGGGATTGCACTTCATTCTTCACACAACCCAGTGCACATTGAATGCTTTTGAGGAAAGTCTTTAAAGGCCAACTCCTGTCTTCAACTTTTATTTAAAGTATGTTTAGCTCATTGCAGAGATTGGTCACCCTGTCAGAGAAGACAACTTGTCATACAGACTAGTTCATTTTAAGTATTTTGAAACATTAAAGGGGACATATTGTGCTTTTTGTGATTTTCAGTCATATTCTGTTATAATGTCAGATTTCGAATGTTAAATATGGTAAGAGTTCCAAAGCGTGAGGTGGACGAATGTGCGCTCTGAAAGTCAAAAGTCACAGAGTTATCAAGCCCTTGACAAGCTTCATCTGCTTGATAACAAGTTTATTATTAGAATCAGGTGTGTTAAAGTGGGGAGATACCTAAAACCTGCAGGGCAGTAGCTCTCCAGAAGCAGGGTTGGTGACTACTGTATTATAGGAACTGGATACCGGACTCAAAGATGGTGCCTTTTCAGTCAAATGAAAATTGACGGCCTGGCACAAGAGCCAAGAAAGTTTGTAGCTTCTGGGTTTGCTTACGTGTTGTGCACAGTTGTGTTTATCCCATGCAGCCTGTAGACTTTACATTGGGATGATGTCACAGATTGCTTTTCTAGGTTCAAGGAAAGTTTTACAAATATAAAACCTTCATGGATTAAAAATTCAAAATACAAAGAGTAATTATCGGTCCTATTTACAGTTGTCGGTATCCTGTCAACAGTTTTATAGACATCTCTTTATAATGGTGGTCTATGAGGAAAATACCTTTTGGGCCACAGGGGATTTTTTCACGGCAATACCACGAGTTGCCACTGGAAGTAACTGGCAGCAAGGTTAAAAGGTGGCGCCATATTCAGTTTTATTATACATCAATGTTCTGAACACTCTGGTTGCGAAGATACCTCTACTTTCTCTTCATGATGACAACAGATTATCGCACATGCCCACAAATAGCACTCCATTCTGCTACCTTTGCTGCTAAGGATGTTGCTAAAGTTGTTGTCCACTCTCACATTTCTGATCTGATTCAGCTACAATATGTACGGATGGATTTCAGAAGTTGACATTTGGAGTAAAGAAGGAGAAAAAGAAGTGAAATCCTGCTAATATAGTTTGTTTACATAGCCTCTGGAGCTGGAGGAAGCTTCCTGAAGCTGACCAATCAGAGCAGAGTGGGCTCATCAGGAGGCGGGCCTTAAAGGGACAAGAGCTAAAACGGCCTGTTTCAGACAGAGGCTGAACTGAGGGGCTGCATAAAGGGCCAGTAGAAGATAAATAAGGAGTTTTTAACTGGAAACCATATAGAGATATTCCAGTAGAGCCCCAGAATATAAATATAGACCAGGGAATGTGCAGAACATGTCTTCTTTAAGAGTTCTGTTAGTCATCTTACTTTGTAGGTGAAGGCTGACTTTCATCACTAGAGCCTAGAGGAAAATCATCAGAGCAGTCACTCGTCATCGACTGACATGTAGTCTCCACAGACTTTGCTCTCTTTCCCTGGTTGCAGTGTCTGTAAAAACAAACATCAAAAGGAATGCACAAGTTCTTGTTAAGACAAATAACACATTTAACTTTGTACGTGTCGCAGTTCTGTGTGACATTAAATTCCTCTTACAGTGAGTGTGAATGAGGTGCAGGTTCAGTATTGAAGTTTACAGGATATCCCTTAGAGTGGTTACTCTTCATCGACAGACAGCTGCATCCTGGAGACTTTGCTCTGTCCACCTCTTCCTCTGCACAGTCACTCATCTTCTCGACTTCACAACATCTGAGCCGGACACCGGAAACACTGCAGACACACACACAAAATGAACATAGTCACGGTTAGAAGCATCCTCTTTTCCATCAAAATGCATTAAATCATGAGGATAACACAGTGATTTTAAAGAACTCCCAATTATGTTCATGTTCATGCTCTCTTTCCCCTTTTTCCAGTTGCTCTGCACAGGGAACTATCAAATAAAGGAACAGGATTTCATAAGCCCTATGTGCCATGGCGACAATCAGTTTTAATGCTTCTTACATCATATTTCCTTTTTCCTGTTCTCTCCCTCTCATTTCAGAGCCTGATGTTTCTTCCCAGCCTTCCCAAGTCTATACAAGAAGTCACAGAAACACTCACATCCTGCTAGATCAGAAGCTGATCTGTTCAATCTGTTCAGCTTTTACTCCAATAGGCCTAATTGTTGTTTTAGAGTTTTAGAGATGTTCTTGTGTATGGCAGGGTACCTCTTGAATTTGACAAAAGAGATAAAGAAATCAATCAATTGTCAATATACACGGGGACAGGAAAGCAGAAATCCAAGACAGTTTTTTGTTCAGATATATTTTTGTCAGATATTTAGACTGTAAGATGTTTCTTTACTTGTTATGGAAAGTTTTGTGTTGCTTCACGATACTAACAAAAATTGATTGTTATATTAATATTGGAGGCTGTCTGTAATATTTGGAGGCTACTGACACACAACAATTATTCTGTTAACAAAACAAAACTTCTTAGTACAATATCAAACAGATAAAATATAAATCTTTACAGTTACAAAAAGAGTTTCCATAAGATGTTATGCTTCTGGTCAAAAATCTAAATCAATCAACTTTGAGGTCTCTCCTCGCTCCGAAAACTGTGGCCACATTTTCATCAAACAGAACACATTGTGCTGTGAACACCAGTGATCGATTCTGCACAGGCCCGACTCATCTCCAGTGAGATTATCGTTTTCTACCTTCAGTCATCACCTGACTCCCATAACCAGCCACTTTCCTCTCATTCTGCCTCAGCATTCAGCCTTCCTGTCATCTGTTTTTGCCTGCACATTTGACCCTTTAGTTCAGTTTTCCTGTTTGGACTGACCACCTGTTGACAAATCCTGTCCAGACTTATTTTAATTCAATCTCCCTGATTCTGGGTCATGCATCTGAGTCCAATGTGTCCAAAACTGAGCATTTAAACTGGTGAAGTGGTTTCTGTCCTACAGATTACAGATACCCCATGAGTGAAGTACATCATGAGTGAACTCAATAAATGCCCCTCGCTAGCAAATAAAATCTCAACAGCATGCCAATTTTTTTTCTTCCTAGGATGGTGACCTCCCATGGTTCCAATACCTTAGGGGCGTTAGTGCCAATCAAACTTTACCGTTTTATCTATATCTAGTTTAGTTTATTTTGTGTTGTGTGAGACTATATTTTACTGTGTTTTTAATGCACCAACCAGGAATGCGCTCCTAATTTCGTTGTATCTACAATACAATTACAATAAAAGCTTTCTCTTCTTCTTCTTCTATGAGTTGTCTCTTACCTCGCTTATTACTTCAAATGTAATTCACAGGAAAAAAAAAAACATACGTACTATAGGCTTACACATATACAACGTATACATATACAAGTTCTGCAACATAGAGATGAAGGATAAAGTAGTGAAAATGTACTTACATATCTCCGCTCCTTTCGATGTGATTCTTCTTAAATGACGTGTCTTTACTGGAAATGGGTATTTCGCTTTCCTAAGACAGGCACGCCCCACTCTGACCCTGATGTAACCCTATCTTCCGGCCTAACCTAACCTACCAAACTAACGAACGAAACGTGCATATAATGTTTAATGATCTGATTCACCGGTGTTACAAATCAACTGGTTTTCCTCTTAACTTGTTACCTTTGTTTGTAAATGTCGGGCGTTTCTCACGGCGACAGCAGATGTTCCAATCACGGAGAGGAAACGTCACTGACCTTGCAAATGCACTCACAAAATCACTCATAATTCCGTAGACTAGGCTATCCATCTGATTAATTCAGCTTATTGATGGTTTATGGATCTACGAAAAATGTTTCACTTCGGAGGCGGAAACTGGGCTTGTGTGGCAGCTATCACTGCAGTAACAGTGGTCTCAAGTTAATCTTGCAGAGGTATTTTAAAACCCGAAGATAATATACGGTTGTTTTTGCCTCTAAATAAGCTGTGTGTTTGGGTATATAGGTAGTTCTCAAAGCCTCATCGCTCAGTGATGCAGCACAATGTACCGTCAGTTTGTGTCGAAACCCAGGTGGAGAGTTTTTATTTTGAAGAAAATACATCAAAATATGGTTAAGAATATTTCTGATCCCACAGTTTCATTGAACTCCATAAACCATGAGCTGAATTTATCAGATGGATAGTCTAGTCTATGAAATTATGAGTGATATAAAATCATCATCAGGCATTTGCAGGTCAACAACGTTTCCTCTCTGATTTAAACATGTGCTGTCACTGCCGAGAAACTCTCGACGTTTACAATTACAAGGAAAGAGAACCAGTTAACAAGAACTTGACTTGTAACTCCGGTTTCTCACCTCTAGCGCTCTCTCTCTTTATTCACTATCTGGCTCGCTCGACCGCAGCTGCGCTCCCGCTCTCTCTCTTTATTCACATATATCACACATATATATATCACATATATCACACACTGGTGCCGTGAAACCGTAACTCGCCTCATATTCACGTCTATGCGGAGACGGGAGCACTGGTTCTGTCCCAACACCTCCACTAATATAGCTACCAGCACACACTACACTTACTCACTGGCAGTGATGGAAGAAGTATTCAGATTTTAACAGTTTTTTCCGTGTTGCTTGGTTGAAGTAGAAAATGAGTCATGGGATTTCCACAGTGTTCGTCACTTATTACTAATATTCACATCAACCTTACCAAGCCCGGTTGTACGTACAGCTACTATTTTATCATACGTGAACAAAACAGAAGCTACACGTAACCAAACATTACTCTTGAGTCCAGAGAAAAACAGGAGCCCAACACGAAGCAGCCATTCACAGCATGTGCGCCGCTGTCTGATGACGTTGCTTCTCTTGTATCTAGGCAACACAAAGGTACATCTCACAATTTCGACAGATCCTTTACTTCAGTAAAAGTTCCAATACATCAATGTAAAAATACTCCATTACAAGTAAAAGTCCCGCATGAAAAATCCTGCTACAGTAAAAGTACATAAGTATTATGAGCTTGATGTAGTTAAAGTATTGCAGTAAAAGTACATAAGTATTATGAGCTTGATGTAGTTAAAGTATTGCAGTAAAAGTACATAAGTATTATGAGCTTGATGTAGTTAAAGTATTGCAGTAAAAGTACATAAGTATTATGAGCTTGATGTAGTTAAAGTATTGCAGTAAAAGTACATAAGTATTATGAGCTTGATGTAGTTAAAGTATTGCAGTAAAAGTAGTGGTTTGGTCCCTCTGACTGATATATTATTATATATGACATCATTAGATTATTAATAGTGAAGCATCAGTGTTAGAGCAGCATGTTACTGTTGTAGCTGCTGGAGGTGGAGCTAGTTTACACTACTTTATATACAGTTAGCTAGTTTAGTCCAGTGGTTCCCAACCTAGGGGTCGGGCCCCTCCAAAGGGTCAGCAGATAAATCTGAGGGATGGTGAGATGATTAATGGGAGAGGAAAGAAGAAAAAACAAAGTTCTGATACACAAATCTGTTTTCAGTTTTTGGAATCTTTGATTTTTGCTGAAATATTGGATCATTTGAACATTTATTGAAATGAAAGCATGTGAGAAGTTTAGAGGGAAAAATCACTATTTGGTGGAGCTGTTAACAACTCATAGACATGTGAAATGTGACCCCGACTACACACTGCTTTTTGTAAGACGTCAAAAGACAAAAAAGGTTGGAAACCACTGGTTTCATCTTTAACAATGTGTTGTATTTTAAAAGCTTGTTATATTATCCATTGTGTCAAATCTTCATCTGAAAAGTAACTAAAGCTGTCAAATAAATGTAGTGGAGTAGAAAGTACAATATTTCCCTCTGAAATGTAGAAAGTAGCATCACATGGAAATACTCAAGTAAAGTAGAAGTACCTCAAAACTGTACTTAAGTACAGTACTTGAGTAAATGTAATTAGTTTTGTTCTTAAAAGGTTACATTTACATTTCTGGAATCCCAGAAATTACTGCATCATGACCTCACCCCTCTGACTCAGTCTGGAGGAGGAAATTACCAGAAATGTACATATTTAAAATGTATTTCTGTTTCTGTTTGAGCGCCTCAAAGATGCTGCATTTCTACATGTGTCCACAGGGTGGCAGTGTTGTCCACTTTAACTGGATCGTCTGTCTCT
Source organism: Thunnus thynnus (assembly GCF_963924715.1). NCBI lineage: Eukaryota > Metazoa > Chordata > Actinopteri > Scombriformes > Scombridae > Thunnus > Thunnus thynnus. The sequence goes on from NC_089538.1 coordinate 25,099,307, forward strand.
TACTGCTCCTGTAAGGTAGAAACTCACTCAATCGCCACCATCTGTTTTCTGCAGATAAACACACACAGTCGTGTTTTTATAACTTCAGAGGACATCACATTAACTTAAACTCATTTTCTGGAGACTTACATTAAACTTAAACCAAGTCTTCACAATAAAACTTAATGATTCAAGTTACAGGGACTTGATTTTCATCCCCAAAAGGAAGGTAAGTCCCCACAACATGAGTAGTACAATGAACTCTCTCTGTTCTTTATCATGTCAGTATAATGAATGAAACAGCCAGCAGCCTCGATACTCAACTCATCCCTCTGAGTGTGTGTGTGTGTGTGTCTGTGTGTGTGTGTGTGTGTGTGTGTGTGTGTGTGTGTGTGCTTTGTATGAGACTCAGTTTTATTGTTTTCAGCTCTGTCTGTACTGTTTTACTGTATGAGGTTATGATATTTGTTTTCTTTTAATTATTCATTGATCTTTTTTCTTAAAAGATCATTCTGATATTTTTCTTCATGTTTGGATCCAAACCAACAATAAACTGATGTACTAACAAGTATTGTGTGTGTATCAAAGCCTGATATATCTTATTCCTCTGTTGTTGTCCAGAAACTATTAAAAACATGTCAGTGAGTCACACCGCTGCACTGGGTCACATGTTCCTTCATCATGAAGAGTTTGGTCATGTTAGTTTGTAAGACTAATAACAGCATCATGTTTTCAGTCTCCGGAGAGTAGTTCTGTGTAAGGCAGACGCCACTGAGCATGTGCAGGACCGCAGTTCTGTTTACAGCTTCACTAGCTGTTGTGCTACATATCACAACCTCTGGACTTTATACTGTTTTTGCTGTTGCAATTTAGCCGTATATGAACGTAATTTCTAGGAGGCAGGGTTGTGTTTAACATGGACATCTGACATCACAACATGCATGATATGCCCCCTTTAACTTAAATTTTAAAGTAGCCATCTCGAACATCTCCATTTCGTTGTCTTTGGCGGCACCATATGGCGTTAAGTGGTAATTGCAGGTGTGGTTTTGGACCTCACAGTGTCTCTGATAGGGATGTGCAGAGAGCCCAATATTCATATTTTTATCCGCATTTCTTGAGGCAGCAAAATTATTTGTATTTGAATAAAAGTGGAAATAGGCGGATATTAAAGTGTTGAAATAAGTTTTCTTCAATAAACTCCTTTCCAAAGTAGGGTTCCCACAAGGGGTGTGCCCGAATACAAATACATTATTCAGCAAAGCACAAATAGTGGGTTTTATATGAATATTTGTTTCATACAAATATTTTAAAAATTGTTTGTTTTTGGGAAGAAAAAAAACCCCATGTCAAATACCAGTTTGCAGGTCAGTGACATCGTTATCTCAGTATCTCTCCTCTGCTCCGCTGTTACGTCTATCAGGGGTAAGTCCCAAGGGACTCTCCATAACCTGTTGTTCCTCTTCTCCTTTAGTTAGGTTGTAAAAAATAGGCAATAAATGAAAAATGCAAAGCAAGAATCGCTTTTGAAGTTCTTCTACATGTTACACGCTGTGCTGTCTCTGTGTTATGGGTGTATAAATAGGTAGAGGTCTGTCTGCAATGAGTCGATGAGTAAAGTTTTAACTCAGTAATCAGCGCAGTCGTCTATGATCTGGGAGACTCCAGTTTGAAACCTGGTGTGGGGACCTCCTTCATAAGGTAGTTTATTCATGAACACTTATTGTAACACTTTAATTTTTTAAAATTAAAAGCATAATAAAAACAAAAACAGGATTTTTAAGCTTTCCACTTTTATTCTAATACAAATACAAATAATTTTGCTGCCTCAACAAATACAGATACAAATACTGGACTGTCTGCACATCCCTAGTTCCCGCACCAGGTTTTGAACTCAGACCACAGCTGACTGCACTGACCACTCAGCCAAAGCTCAGCCCTGTGAAACACACACACCTGCAGCTATTTATACATCCATGATGCAGAGGAGAGAGACAGCGATGTAACCTCACTACGACTCCACCCCCCCCCCCCCCCCCCCCCCCACCCCAGTCGCTGTGTGATGTCACGCTAGCACAAGCGAATCAAAGAGCGAGTCTGTTGCGTTAGCCCCGCCCACCCTCTCTGGTGGATCAACCCGCTGAATGATGGAAAACACGTCACTCACTGCGCCGCTTGTGATTTGAATGCATGGCAGGAAAGTCACCACAGACACTGTTTAGAATAAACATATTACTGCAAATGCTTAACAGACGTTTATTTAAAATAAAATCTTCTAGATTCTAACTTTAACCCGAACCATGATCCCTCCAGACCTTAATCATGGTCACATTGTTGTCATGTAATAAAACATGTTTATTTTTCTTTTCTTTTTTGTCAGACTATTTTTTTGTTTTGTTTTGTTTTGTTTTGTTTTTGCTTTTATTTGACAGATTAAATATGAGTAGAGAGAGAAGGTCCACAGCCAGAATCAAACCAGCATTGTTCTTAACCAGGACGCCCCAAACATGTTTATTTTCCTACAGTGATTAAAACGGTTTTGGACATTTCTACGACATATTTTGTCCTTTGATTTGGACGACTTGTTGCAAATATAAATGTCATTTGTAGGAGACGCAGTTATTTTTATTCTGTAAATCATTTTCATCCGGAAAGCACTTTGTTCTTATGCTTGAAAAGTACTGTATAAATAAAATTATTATTATAATTATTATTATTATTATTAAAGGTTCTGCTGCTTTACTTGAATTTGTTTAATTTTTTTTTAGTTTGGAGACTTTCTACTTTTAAGACTTATACTTATTTAGCACCTGGAGTTACTTTTCTCATGAAATATCAGCATTGAAATGAACCTTATTACTGTCTTTTCTGTGTGTTTGTAGATTTTTTTAACATCTTCTTTCCCCTGTTTAATGTTCTCACGTACATGATGTTCTTTAGTGATGCGATGAAGGGCTTTTTCCCCTTTCTTCCATTGAAGTTTAGAGCCTGAATATTTGGTTTCACTTTGGATAAACTGATATCACACACACACACACACACACACACACAGCCGCAGGTGAGGAGGACATTATAGAAAATTAGTGTGTGAGTAGTGTTAATATGATACTGGTGACATAATACAGTATATGTGTGTGCGTGTGTGTGTGTGGGTGTGTGTGTTGATCCAGCCCTGACTTCCTGTTCGATTCATTAACTTCTTTAATGTTGACATTTATCTGAAGGGAAATATGTGTCTATAAAGTGTATTTTGTATGAAATATTCTATATGATCCTATAATGACTGTTGTGTCTGTGTTTTTTTGTGTATTTCTGTTTGTGTGTGTGTGTGTGTGTGTGGGTGTGTGTGTGAGTGAGTGTGTGTGTGTTTATCTTATCTGTCATCGATGATTGTATCAGCTAAATTAAAACACACTAAACAGATGCGCAGGTGTCGTCATTTCATGTGTGTGGAAAGGTTAAATGTTACTGACAAAGGTTCTGTGTTTAATTGTCATCAAGATAGAGCGATATGTAAAAATGGTGTGTGTGTGTTTGTGTGTGTGTGTGTGTGTGTGTGTGTGTGTGTGTGTGTGTGTGTGTGTGTGTGTGTGTGTGTACTGATGTCATTTTCATGTGGAGTTAAGGAACAGAGTCCTCCAGAGAAACCCAAAGTCATTACATCACTTCCTGTCCAGCTTCTGTATCTGAACACAATCTCTCATTCAACATGAACCGTGTTCCTGGAGTTTACTTTCCATATTCTCAGACCGCTCGGCTCCACTAAAGCAGCCGCTGTCACACGTTTAAACCATTTCAACAAAGTTAAACAACATTTTTGTTGTGTGCACAGAAAAAAAACTACAACTCCCGTTAAAAGAACTACAAACATCGCAGCGCAACTCCCCGATGCTTTCCTCTAAAGTCGCTGTTGATGTTTGTAGCTGTGTTAAGACGTCTATCTGTCCTGCTGAGGTCTAGGTCTTATGGGAAATGGAGTTCGTTAAAGGCTGCTAAACACATAAATATTAAATAAACAACAGTATTAGATGTTTTTTTCAGAAAACTCCCATCCTTATCTAAACATATGAGGCAAGCCACATGACATACTGTTGAGAAAGGCTCTGTTCAAGGCTGGATTTTTACTTATTAGTAGATTTTCTTCCTTCTGGAACAGAACCATGAAGTTCTGGTTTGACTTCGGCTCTCTGTTGACAGGAGGGTTTTAATGTTGGTCCACCATTTTGGTCCAGAGTGAGATATCAACTATCAACTATTCTATGGTCATTATTGTTGCTCAGAGGATGAATTTTAATGCATTTAGTCTTCCTCTGATTTTTCTGCTAGCGTCTCCTAAATGAGTTTATCTGTGGATTCACCAGCAGAAGGTAAATGAAATTTCGATTCAATCTTTTGGTGAATTTGCACTACTGACCAATCACAAACTGTCATGAAAGCCGGGAAGACACTGTACACATGAAGCCTGACTAACTTTACATTCAAGCAAAATTTCTGTCGGATTGGCTGCTGTTTAACATTCAGTTTGAGGTCACAATACCCGATTAACTGATCATTAATCTGGTTGTTTGGACGATCAGATGGACAGAACTTTTGCTCGACTGTTTATATTCTACTAAACTGCAACCACAATACAGCTCAGAAGGAATCGTAATGTCACCTGAACATTTTCTGTCAACATAATGAAGAAATGTAGTTACGTAACATATCTGGCAAGTCGAGAAAATAATGATACTGAACGTATCAGTAAAATGTTCAATGACAACATGTATGTTTCTTTTCTTTTCCATCAAAATTTCTGATCTTGCAGCACAACATGCGCCTGTTGCTACAGCTACAGATTTAGTAATCTGTTTTATGGTTATGTTTAGATGTGTTTATTAACATTTAAAGGTGCAGTTTGTAGAATTTAGTGGCATCTAACGGAACTGACTTGGCAGAAATAGAATATAATATTCATAAGTGTGTTTTAATTAGTGTTTAATCACCTGAATATAAGAATCATCGTGTTTTCGTTACCTTAGAATGTGCCCTTTATATCTACATGGGGAGCAGGTCCTCTTCCACAGACCCCACCATGTTGCATCATTTGGTTGCAATCTGCAACCTCACCATTAGATGGCACTAAATCCTACATGCTGGTCCTTTAAGTGAAACCACCACCTTCACCAAGGTGCTTTTGTTGTCTAAACCTGACTCAGGATGTTAACTTCATTCTCTGCTGTCAACAACAGTTTCAGAGTATATAAACGTAATTCTTTCCAGGAGAAATGGTTTGAATATTACAGGCTGGCTGAACATAAACAAAGCGATGTCCCATCCAGATACTTCCAGCAGTTTGATTACATGCAGAGTTGTGATCAGTTTTATCTCAGTTTACTGGTTACTCAACCTGGATAAACTCCCATCCTCTCCACCAACATATAATACTTAAAGTGGAGGTTTAAGGTTTTTCTGGCAGATCTGAGCTCTTCCTTTCTTCCTTTCTAGTTGACCTTAGCTTCAGGCCACTGTGGTGGAAAAGTCCTGCAATCAAGAAAACAGAACATAAAAGGAGAGGAAGTGGAAAGGTAGCTCGAGGTAAAATTAACAATCGGTAAACTGATCTGTGAATGAAGTGATTGTAATGTGTGTGTGTGTGCGTGTGTGTGTGTGTGTCAGACAGGCTATGTATTTTTCCGCTATGACTCTGAATTACCATTGAAGTGCACTGAAACGTTGGATTGGTGGAATATTCCTTTAAAATATAGTTGTTGTTTTTCTTTTGGTTGGAGTTTCACTCTAGTTTCACTTTATATGACTTTATCTTTGCATCCATTGGGGTGGATTTGTGTCAAATAGTTCAACATTTTGGGAAATATTTGCTTTCTTTCTGAGACGTCTACATTTAGCCGGCTAAATTCTAAAACACTGTTTCTGTCCACATTAAAACACCAAAACAGGTAATTCTCCTCCTACTGGGCATGTGCAGAGGTAAACTAATGTTAACTATTTCCATTTCTGTGGCGGTTTCAGCAGAGAAAGGTGGTAGATAGCTACGTTTAACTCTAAGTAAGCTATCAAAGTAGAAAATAAAGAGAACAACACTTGCATGAAGTCATCCGCCATTGTTATTATTGTCGTTGTATTTCTTCTTCTCTCTCTTCTAATGAAACACTGTGCTACTGCCACCATCTGTTTTGTCAGTGATATGACAGCGTTTCTACAAAGCTCCGTTTTCACACAACAAACTTAAACACCAAGGCCGCATTTACACATTTACACACTCTGGAGGCCATTTTGGAAAAGCTCCATTTTCAGGGGAGAAAAACGTTGTTTTAATCTGTTTTAACCAAACGGTGAGAAAACGGTGCATTTACTGATTCAGCCAGTTTTATTGTGGACTTGGTCTGAGAGTGAGATGAGAAAATGTTGAATACAGAGCTGGAGTCATGATGTAGTTAGCTTAGCTTAGCATAAAGACTGGAAGCGGGGGGAAACAGCTAGCCTAGCCGTTTCCAAAGTTTAAGTTATGTGGTGGAACTATTTCTTTGGGTTTGGTGAGATACCATCATATCTGAATATCTGCCAATTTGCGCTACTGCCAGAGACACTGCGCAGAGGTACTGGGCGGATGGATACACTGTTGTTCGCCAAGTAGTATTTCCAACACCTAACTCCAGTTAAAAAGTCACAACTTGTTGTTTTTACATTTGTGTTTGTGTACAAATGAGATACAAGGTATTAATTTGTGAACTCGAAAGGTGTTTTTTAAACTTTGGATATAGTCAGGCTAGCTGTTTCCCCCTGCTTTCAGTCTTCATGCTAAGCTAGGCTAACCACATCCTGTCTCCAATTCCATAGTTAGGACGCGTTCAGACCAAATCCAGTAATGTGTGTGTGTGGGGGGGGTGGGGGTAAAAATTTTACTGGGATAAAATTGTACCTAAATTTTACCCAGTCTGGGTTCATATAAAACCAACACACATTGGTTCTGTTATGTTGAGCCAGTGTTAAATACAACAATCTTTAGCTAAAAACTGTCACAAATGTCTTGTTTCTTGCACAAAACAATGCTCATATGACAAGTTATTAACAATCAATAACAAACTGTGAAATGTAAATTTTAAAAAAAGTAGAGCAGATCATAACAAGCTTTAGTTTGGGTAAATAACCCAACTGTAAAATAAAAAATAAGACTAAAACTGGGTCAAAATCTTTAACCTCAAATTTGGTTTAATAAAATGCAGCAGCAAACAGAAAAGTCTTCAGCTGTGATTTAAAAGAACTGAGAGTTGAAGCAGACCTGCAGTTTTCTGGGATTTTGTTCAGATATGTGGAGCATGAAAACTGAACAGTGCTTCTCCATGTTTAGTTTTGACTCTGGGGACAGAAAGCAGACCAGTCCCAGACTGAGAGGTCTGAATGGTTCATAACGTAGCAGCAACTGTATTTTGGCCCTAAAACCAGTCAGTGCTTTATAAACCAACAACAGTATTTTAAAATCAATTCAGGATTAACCCACACATATTAGAACACACACTGCTGAGGTAAAAAAAACAAAAACACATGTAAAACACCATCCGCTAACACACACTGTACACAGCGGTCACAAGTCAATGTATAAGTGTGTACTTTCCATTTTACTTCATACTTCTACTCCATTACATTTATCTGACAGCAACAGTTACTGGTTAATTTACAGAACAGCATTTTACACAAAAAGCTCACAAAATATTATGTGCTTTGATAGAATAAACAAGTATGCAGTATAAATGCATCTGTAAAACTAATCAAGTACAGAGTAGACCTACTTTTGATACTTTACTGTCAATACTTTTGAATGCAGGACTTTTACACTCACTTGCAAGTTTATTAGTTACACATTGACTAAACTAATGCAGCCTAATACAACAACTTATTTAATTTGTTTTGTATTGTGTTATACTGGGAGATGATGCTAATGTTTATAAGGTAGAATTTACTACAGAGATGTTGTATTATACTACAATAAATATATCCAGGTGTAACTAATGAACTAGCAAGTGTGATTTATACACTGTTGTACTACTTTTTTACTCAAATATGTGAATACTTATCCCAATCAATACATAGTGGAGATTCCAGTGTATAAAGAATAATTAAAAACAAACTACACACATTGTTTAAGCTTGTTTTTATTGGATATTTGTGTAGAGTTGTTCTGTTTAAATAAAGATTACTTTGACTTGGCTGTAAACTGAGCTGTTGCGGTTAAAAAACGAAGCAGCACCCCCCCCCCTCTTTCTCTCTGTATCGATGGCTGCAGGTGAGGGGGCGCGCGGGTATCGATGTGTGCGCGGGAGGGGAGGGGGTTGGACCGGGTGCGCGCGTGGCAGTGGAAGCAGCCTATAAAGTGGATCAGGGTCCGCGTGCATCTCTCACCTGTCTTCATACCTGCAGCCGGACGGGCTCGTGCAGCATCTTCCTCTGCTCACCTGAGACTCGGCGATTCTTTTTTTTTTTTTTTTGGCTTTTGACTGAGGTTTTGGACACGAAAGAGAAAAAGAAACCAGAAATTGGGACTTTAACTCAACAGCAGCGACACGCAGGGATTTATCTGTGAACGTTGGTCTCTATTTTTGCGCGATTTTAACACATTTCAGGGGGAAAACACCTAGTTCTGCAGGCAACAGGTAAGACGTTTTTCTTTATATTTCTCTAGTTTTCAAGGACAATAGACTTAAAGAATTTAATTCTAAAGTCACAGAACGGCAGTGAGATTACGTTTTCACCTCCCAGAACGTGTCCATGAAGGTTTTTTTTTAATTATTTGACCTTAAAGTTAACAAAACATCAGCTTCAGAAAAAAATGCCACAAAAAATAAACAGTCTATTATACAAAGATGCGATTTATTCTCTCAGATAATAACTAATTTCTAGTTTTCAGTAAATGTGACGTTAATTTAAATGTTGATTTTTTTCTCCACAACCACACGAGAGTAAGAAAACAAGTTTCAGGTTATGAAAACGTGTTTTGTGGACTTCCGGGCGTGTTTTTGAGTATATTTAACGTGTGTTTTTTCTCAGCAGCAGTGATGACCAGTCAGTTGATGCTGATGGTGTGTCTCGCGCTCCTTCTGTTCGTGTTTTCCCGCTGCGGGGAGGCGCGTGTCAGACTCAACTCCATCAGAACGGTGATCCTGCGGGAGGGTCACGCGCTGCCAGTGAACAGGAGCGCGTGGGAGCCGAGCGTGGACCTGACGGTGAGCGCGTGTTTCTGATTGTTTGTTTTCTCTCCATTCTGTTATTTCTGTCTGTAAAATAACCGTGTGTGTGTGTTCGTGTGTGTGTGTGTGTGTGTTTGCAGCTCTATCAGTGCATGAGCGACTTGGAGTGCAGCGAGGGGAGCTACTGCCACGCCCCCACCAAAGGCCCCGCCCACTCCCGCTGCCAAACCTGCCGCAGGAGAAAGAGGCGTTGTCATAGGGACGGCATGTGTTGTCCCGGCAACCGCTGTAGCAACAGTAAGATTATCTTTTACATGCGATAAAAGATGTCTGAAAACTTTCACTAAAGTTCAAAATAAAAACAATAAAGTGCACTCGTTGCTAACCAAGAGCGGGAAAAAAGTTCGCAAGGGGAGTGTATGGAAGCCCATTGTTGCCAGGAAAAAAAAAAGATTAATTAAGGATGACAAAATTGAAAATACTCATTGGAAGTCAAGATATCCGAGATAAAAAGTCAATATTTTGAAATCAAATTGTGAGAGAGAATGTTTATGTTAAAATTATGACTTAGTGTTGCTTAAAAAGTCAGAACTTTGACTCGCTAGTTCATCATTTTAACTTGATTGTGACCATGACTTTTTTAAATTCAAACGGTGATGAGTTACTGACTTAATGTTTCTCATAATAATCTCGTATCTGAATTAAAACTCACGCGTAGTATCTCACAGTTTTGATTTAAAAACAATTCTGACGTATCCGTTAATCTTTTCATAGTTTGATTTAGTGCTTTATAATCTTGACACAGTGACTCATAATCTTAATGTAGTATCTCATAATTTTGAGGTAGTATTTCATAATCTTGGCATAATGTCTCCTAATCTTGATGTGATCGTGCAGTTGTTAACACTTAAGAATAAAATAATGTCTCATTTAGTATTTTGTCTCAACTGTAAATTAATTCATTTATTCTTGCCTTTTTCCTTCAGATATCTGTGTTCCAGATGTGAATAGTTTTGTGTCTCAGAGGATCCCGGACACAGATGGAGAGACGAGTCCACTGTCGAAAAAAAAAGGATGGAGAAAGAGAGGGAAAATGGACATCAAAGGGCCTTCTGGTAAAGGTGAGTTTTCATCCTGGCCACAAACTTGATTTATGAGGGTTTTCTCTTGTCGTACTTGGTGCTCAGTGGAAAATGTTTGTTTTTTTCACTGGTTCTTAACAGAAAGATTGATGATTGATGATTTTATGTAGATTTTTTTTGAAAACTTGTGAACATGACGCATCTCAGCTGTGGCAAAAATATGCACTGAATCCCCCAGAGTTGTTGACAGAAAATGGATATTAATTAGCTGTCATACTCCATAATCATTTTTACACTCATCTAATCCTCCAATAGTATCTTCTTCACGTATTTATGACGTCTTTGGCTTTTAGAGCCAGTTTTGTTGCTAAAAGAAATATTTGTAATATAATTATGACTAGGAACCTAACCCTAACCACAAGAGCTTTTATTTAAAATGTTTACTTTGATTTAATTTGTTCCTCTTTATCTCAATGTCTTTTCATCTTGTTAACTGTTGTTGTGTCCGTCTCGGTGTTTCCAGGTCAGGTCGGGGATCCTTGTCTTCGCTCCTCCGACTGTTCGGACAGTTTGTGCTGCGCCCGTCACTTCTGGACTCGCATCTGTAAGCCCGTGTTGCGGGAGGGACAGGTTTGCACGCGACACCGCCGGAAGGGGAACCACGGCCTGGAGCTGTTCCAGCGCTGCCCCTGCGGTGACGGACTCAGCTGCCGCACGCTTCGGGAGCCCAATGCCCAGCCTTCATCACCATCATCATCATCATCATCATCATCATCGTCCTCTTCGTCATCATCGCTACTTGCAGCGGCGGCAAAGTCCAAGTTTGCGCCGTCGTCTCGCCACTCCTCCCCTCACACGTCACCGCTGTCTTCATCCTCCTCGCCTTCATCGTCATCAGCAAAGTCATCGTCAGACGTGGCAAAGACGAGACTTCATGTGTGTCAGAGAAACTGAGGACGGACGGAAAGAAAGAGACTGATGGAGAGAGGTTTGAAAGGAAGGAAAGACTCCCTCTCTTTGCCGATGACCGATCCCAGAGGGAATGAGAGGCAGACTGAGAAAGAAGAGAAAGACAAATGGAGGGAGGGGTGAATAACCATACCTGTCTACACCTGTGAAGTCCTTGTAAGCACTCCTCCTCCCTAAAACTGTCCCAGTATCTCAATGCTAATCAGCTTCCTGTCAAGCGGCATTCACACACAAACTCAGCGGGATGTGAAACTCTTTGTGGTTCAGATCTGGTTTCCTCCTCTGTGTCTAGACAGGCAGAAACCACTTTGAAATCTGGTTTGACGCCATTTTACACCGACAGGAAACGCTTCTAATATTGCAAACCTGATACAAGTCTGTTGTAATCGTCTACAGCGGGCTTTAACGATGTGCTGTTGTTTTTACTACAACACAGAAAATGTCTAACATATGTTTTTATTCTACAAACAAGGGGTGCAAGATAGTTTCACTAAGTTCTAAATCAAATATCAAAACAGTTTCTAATTTCCCTTTAAGTGGCGTTAATCTACTTTGTATTCAGTCCATTTACCATTAACTGTCCGTTTCACTTGCACTGAAATAAGTAGATTTATTTTGTCACGGTTACAAAGATATTTTACTCCATCAATCCATTCAAGTACGACAAATAAAGAAAGCTCTGTAAAAAATAATTAGCACCTCAAGCCAAACAGTTATAGGTAAGAAAAAAAAATACAATCGCATTCCTGTTCCTTTGTAAGCTAGCTTCAGAATTTATATGACAAAGTTTTATGTTAGCTTAAAACTGGAAGTTGATTTTTAGAAATCAAAAAACAGAGCTTAACTTTGACTTCTAGCTCTGTCTATTTTGGAAATTGAGAAAGACAAAAGGAAGGTGAAAACAGCTCTGATGGATGTTAAAAATGGTTTTAGCTTCAGTTTCACTGCAATGGACAAAGGTGATATTTAGCTTAGCCGCTACAAAGATGCTAAGATTAGAAAAACTCACATTAGCCAAACACAGAAACCTCAAGGAGTCATTTAAACGAAATAAAACACTTACTAGGTGTATAATGTTTCATTAAACTCCTTAATTGACAACTGTGCAAAAAATAAACCCTGTATCTAAAACATTTGGCCATGTTTTTGTACTGCATTCAAACCAAAAAGTCGAAATTACAACTGGTGCATTTCCAGTCCAGAAAAAACATAATTTATTCAAAGTGTTTTCTTAATTTGATGAAAAAAAAACAAAGAAAAACTGAGGATGAGAAACTTACCAAGTTGTGATTCTGACTTAAATTCTGACATGTCTGATACGCAGCATTAGAGGAAGATGATGGTGAGGAAGAAAACCGGGCTTCAATAGAAACTCATTAACATCCTTAAACTGTGAAATGTTGCCTTGTTTAAACCAAAACTGTCCCTTCTCTGAGGTTTGTCCGGATGTCTTGTTTAATTGCACTGTTGTTATTGTGATAGAGAGTTATTTTTCTATAAGTTGTTCCTGTATTTCGGATGAATGTTGGTATAATTATTTGCCTCTTTGTTATGGTTTATTTCCATCACTTTAAGAAGGAATCTTCTGTTTTTGTAATGTAAGACAGTCTGTCAACCAATCATCAATCTGTGTTTTTTATGATTAAAAGGATTTGTCATTTAAAAATGTGCGTGTGTCTGCTTTGTATCAAAAAGTAAGATATTTGCTCTGTTCTTTGAAAAACATGAGGAATGCTCATCATAAACTAGCTTACTCACATATTCTGCAAGCTAGTAGCATCTTAACTGATAAGCTAACTAGCTTATTTCCTGGTAAGCAGTGATTGTTGCTCTTTAGATTGCTGCTAAATCACATCTCAAGTACTTTTTTAGGACTATGACGATGAAAGATAAGGTTGTTCAGATTAAAAAGCTAACGGGATGAAAGTACGGAAGCCTGCAAATAGTTTTTCTCAGCTCGTTTTCTTGAGATAACAACTTGACATTTATGATTTTACATTTCTGTTTGTGTACAGATTGAACAAACAAGATAGTGATTAGTGAGTGTTAAAGGTATTGGTAGGTGTATTTTTAACTTTGGAAAGAGCCAGAGGAGCCAAGAAGCTGCTTCCCCTTGCTTCTAGTATTTATGCTAAGCTAGGCTAACCTTATCCTGGATCCAGCTTCACACTTAAAGCACAGATATGAGATTATATAACAATCTCACTCTTGGAAAGAAAGTTAAAAAGCACATTTCCAGAGCTGTTGAACTACTCATTTAACACAAATGCCCAAATTTAACATTTCATATCTGAGTCAGAGAGTCCTCCATCTGGTCGGACCACATGTAAACTAGGGGATGTTTTCCCAGTAGCTGGTGGTTGGTGATAAGATTAACATAGAGGAAAAGACGTCCCCACAGGCCTGTAACGACACGGGGAAATGATTCCATCTGTGAAGATAAAAGTTATTTATGACCACAGAGTTAAAGCTCACCCACAGATGTTTTAACTGTTTGATGATTTAAATATCTGTCAGAGGGATAACAGGTGATTTCATTCTTCATCCCATAGTGAAAACAGACAGCATAATGGAACAGAGGACAGGGTGTCTGTGGGACATTAAAAAGTAAATCTTGCAAACATCAGGCCTTAAAAATCATCGGATTGTCTTACATGTGAGTTTATGAGGTCTCAATTTCAACATTAACATTCAGTCTGATTTAATTTCTACTTTTGTTTAAATTAGTTGAATAACAACAGATGTTTTATAGCTTATAAAACTGATAAACCTCATACTTTCCTCTACACTGAAACCATTTTAACTTCATGCTTTTTTCTTCTACTGGGAAATGTTTGGATAAAATTACAATTTTCTGTAGGTTCACAGTTTTTTAAGTTTTTTATCTTAAAACAACAGTCAGGTGCCAAATGAACAGTATTTTCAAACAAACTATTTGAAAACACCAATTATAAATGAGAAATCTAACCTCAGTTTTGCTTGTCCATATGTTTTTGTCTACAGTAACCATGAAAACAGGGATTATTTTCCTTCACATCACAGTGAAAGAGGTTTTCCTCACTATAATCATTCCTCCTGTTCATACTTGATATTAAAAGATCCTTCAAATGTGCTTTCAGTGTAAGTGATGGAGGCCAAAATCCACAGGCCAAGTCCACACAGTCATTTAAAAGTCTCTGTGAAGCTTCTATTCAGCTTCATCAGTCTGAGTTAGTCATATCAAGTGGATATCTGACACATTTACAGTCTTTTTAGCATCAAATTCCCTCTTTGTGTTTCCTCGGACAGTGTTTCCCTGTTGAGCTGCAGGTGGAAGAATAGTAACAAAAAGAGGAACTTTGGCACTAAAAAGACTGTAACGTTGAAAGATATCTACTTGATTTGACTCATTTGGACGCTGAAGCTTCATATTAGCTTCAGATAAACTTTTAAATACATTTTTGCACAGAAGGAGGACTGTGGATTTTGTCCCCCATCACTTCCATTGTAAGGTCATTATGAAGGGATCTAATGGTCAGTATGAACAGGAGGAATGATTACAGCAAGAAAAACACGTTTCACAGTTCATTTGGGCTCCTGACTGTCGGTTTAAGATATACTTGAAAAATTGTGAACCCGTTCTATGATATCTGCCTGTCACACCAGCCTGCAGTCAGAAACCAGCTGAAACCAGCATGGTCTTAATTTTTAAATATTTGGTCTACAAGGATTGAAAAGGGTTTTAAATTTAATTTCCTGGTATCTGCAGAAACCAACAAGTGCTCTAAACCACAAAATACCTTGTTTGTGCCTGCCTGCCAAAATGAACATTTTCTGATCCAGTGCCCGTATCGGCAGGAAAACATTGTTTGGTGCTGACCTTTTATCGCCTTTCCAAAACCAACAATGAGCAAAAGTGTAAGGAATGTATTAAAGTGTGTTTATCTGCTCTTGCATAAGCTCTAAATGTTAGCATGCTGGCTAACTATCGTACTACATTCAACGGTTTAGCAGTACTTCCAAATTTAAGGGGCTTACCATTAGCTAACAAACAGCTACATTGTTTGGTGGTGTTACAGGTCATGTTAGAAAAATGTCTGGATGATACTTCAAAGTTTAGGCTAACATTAGCAGTTCTGTCCTGCTCTTTATTGGATTTGGGAAACTTTAAACTCCAGCAACCACAGATCTGGAGGGATCTGGTGGCTCTGTTATAATGTGGGGGGCATTTTGCTGGTATGGTTTGGGTCCACTTGTCCCCTTAGAGGGAAGGGTCACTGCTAATCAATACAAAGTTGTTCTGAGTGATCACCTTTATCCTGTGATGAAACATTTCTGATGGGAGTGGTCTCTTCCAGGATGACAATGCCCCAATTCACAGGGCACGAGGGGTCACTGAATGGTTTAATGAGTATGAAAATGATGTGAATCATATGGTTTGACCTTCTCAGTCACCAGATCTCAACCCACTTTAACACCTATGGGAGATTTAGGACTGATGTTTTAGACAGCGCTCTCCACCACCATCATCACAACACCAGATGAGGGAGTATCTTTTTGAAGAATGGCTTGTAGCTACAGGTGGAAAAAGCCCCACCCTCCTCAAACCAGACCGGCTGGAAACCATTGTGACCCTGACCTGATCGCACGTACTGTCCCTGAACTCTCCCTGCTACCTCCCTTCCTGGCACTACCTCATGCCCTGTGAAATGGGGCGTTGTCATCCTGGAAGAGATCACTCCCATCAGGATAGAAATGTTTCATCATAGGATAAAGGTGATGATTCACAACCACTTTGTATTGATTTGCAGTGACCCTTCCCTCTAAGGGAACAAGTTGACCCAAACCATACCAGCACTGTAGGGGTCAAGCATTCAGACCATATAGTAACCATGAAAACCCTGCAGACCCTGCAATACAAGAATAATGCTGCTAATTTATGTGCATTTCTTCTACAAGAGACAACTGGTGAGGATGCCTGGGATCTGTTAGCTTTAGCCTCAGTCTCTTACCATGATAACATGTATGTAGCCATCAAGTAAGACACTTTTACTGGTTTCTCTTTTTAAGAAAAGATATCCAGAGACAGAGTTTCTAACCAACTCATGGAGCTAACGTCAATTTGCTAGCTAGCTAGAGTTGATGATGATGCCGATTTTTGTTTTCTTCTGTCTGAAGTTAAGGAACCATTGTTTACTATTTACTATGAACTTAGATTGAAAATGGGTGTAGGAGCTATTTATTTGTTTGGTTGTTGTTTTGCTAATAATAATTAGTATTGTTTGATTGTTTGATTATTATAGATATTTGCTTTATTTAGATTCATGTTTGATAGCATTTTCTTTTGCTAGTTACTTGTTTAGTTTAATTATTTGTTTGTTAAGCGTATTCAGTTTTAGTTAACTAATATTTTGTTTGGTTTTTATTTTGCTGTGTGAATTGGGCATCTGTGGGCACCTGATGTTATACAGGTAAGCAGGCAGGTATAAGACCAGCAGGAACCATAATCTCTTTGTTCTTTTGTATGCTTGTTTGCTTTTGAGGAATAAACCTTAAGAAACAAAAAAACTTTGCATGAACACTGGACTTCTTTTGCCTGCATACGTCACATGTCCGTGTTGCGTCAGTGGTACTTTTATTTAAGTTTGATTTTGATTCCACTACAATAGGTCTTTATCCATATTTTATTTTTGATATATGGTATTTTTTTGTTTCCCAAAACCTTCTGAGAATCAATTTCAATCTTTCTGGAGGCTCTGACTGAGAGAGAGAGAGTGAGTGTGTTTTCCCTCTTTGTGGTTGATAGCTGTTGGGCATCACTGTGCTTAGTTTGGGTATGGTTGTTATAAAAATAACACACACACACACACTCTGTCTTTTCCATGCTTGTGTCACTCCTCCATCCGTGTCCCCCATCTGTGTTTCCTTGTTGCTGCGTGTTTAGTATTGTATTACGCACACAGACCTACTTATATCTGCATTATCGTCACTTTGCCATCAGTGTTTCCTCCTTTCCTTGATGTCAGCATATGTCAGAGTTTTGTTTAACACACTCAGTTTTCCTTGAGGCTGTGATGGTAATATGATTAAATCAGTAAAGTAAAACAATTCTCAGTTTCTGCTCTTAGTCAATGTAAAAATAATGTCGAGTGAAAATCTCTTTGCTCCATAATGTTTGCTTGTTTGTGTGAAGTGTTCTCCTGTCATATTAAATGTGTTTCTATACATGACTTCACAACCAAACTCCACCTCACTAACGTCTGGAAAACATCCACTGGGAATTCATTTCACGCTGGTCACAAGCTTAATTATAGATTATATCTTGGTTTAATTTATAGATGATAGATTCTGTGGTCTTAAAAGTAGAAAAACATATTTTTGCATTTTGTTGGTCAGACGTGTTTTGAAGCAGAAAAAGTAACTTCATGCTGCTTTTACATTATTATTAAGTTAGGGTCTAGAGAATGCATTATGTCAGTGAAGGTCCTCTCAAATATAGTACAAATGTTTGTTTGTGTTCAAAAAGTCGAGGTCGTCACATACTTACACGACAGAAAACACATCCACATGCTGCTGATCTGATGATAATGTGCATGCAGTCTGTTAATGATAATAAAAGCTTCAGATTATCTTATCTCTGTGGTTTCAGACTCCGTCAGGATAAACTGTGAGCAGATGATGTTTCTCTGCAGCAGCCTGAGGCAGGGACAGCTTTGACTCAAGCTTTATTTACACAGGGAACGCTGACAGAGTGCCAGCTCCGACATGTGTTATCCTGGTGATACTGAAAACATCCCGGCAGGTTCAGGTGAACTGATGAAACATTAACAGCAGTTGACAACAGTTCATGTGTTGAACATTATTATCTCAAAATTATCTTAGAATTCTAAGATAACAGCATCTGATTATTATTATTATTATCATAAATATGAGATATCTTATTAATATGAGAATATAATTATGAGAATATTTCTGGCATTAAATAGTAATTCTGTTTTTCACCATAGTGAGATCTGAAATGAGAAGCTTAAATTATGAGATAGTACGAGAAATATTCTTAAAGTATGAGATACTTGATTATGAAAAACTTTTCTTTCTCGTAATTATAAGTTTACACTTAGTAAACATAATTTCTCATATGACTCATGATAGTATCTCAGTATTATGAGAATTTTGAGATCATAATGTAAGTTATGATTTTTATGAGAGCTAGATTTACTATACGATACTGTACATCATATGATATGAGACCATAGTCCATAATTATTCATAACTGAGATAATATGTTTATGAATTAGTGTCTCATAACTATGAGAGAGATAATTAAAAAATCTAATTTTGTGAGTGTTGTGTTGAGTACCTGTCATAAGATTTCATAATTAGATAGTATCTCCAAATTATGAAAACTTAAATCATATTTGATCAATAATTATAATATACTTAATTATAAGAAATGTTTTTGAACTTCGTAATTATGAGAATGTTGTGTTTCTTATAATTATTAGATCTCTTAATTATGAATTAATATCAGTATTATGAGATGGAGTATGAATCAGCAGATAAGAGTTGAAAATGCATGAAAAAATAGCTGAAGTAGTATGAATACTTGGAAAAGTGGGAAAGGGATGAAGACTAAGCAATGATTAAAGTACAAATGGGAGTTTTAGAGCAAGAACTTAAATCAGCTTAAGTGCACTGAGATGAATTTCAGGTTTCCTTTAATTGTCTTTGTTGGAATAAAGATAAGCTGAGGTCTAAACCCTGACAAGAGTAGAACCATAAGCACTTTCATTTTGAAAAATTAGGCCCATCCCTACTTTCTTGTTAATATTCATTGACCATTGGGGGGCTTTTATTTTGAAAAGCCTGGCTCATCCTGACTCCCCTGTTATGATAAAGTTACCATCTTGGGCATTTATTTTGAAAATCGGAAATGATACTGTGTGTGTGTGTGTGTGTGTGTGTGTGTGTGTGTGTGTGTGTGTGTGTGTGTGTCTGTCACAAGTTGCTATGGTGACAGAACCCAGTTTCAGCCAAGAAGCCAAAATTTGCCATCAAACAATTTCTTATAACTAAAAAACTAAAAGTCACATTGGAAAAAAAAAAAAATTCAGATTGAGCGACCAGAGACTTTACTGTTGACTCTGATGTATAAATGTCCGTATGATTTGAAATAAAGGAGCTGTGGCAGGTTATAAGGCACCATCATCTCCGTTTTTGACAAGGAGCTTCAGAGCTCAGATAACATGGGAGTCAATGGGACTGTTAGACAGAACTTTCCGTGCTATGAGGCGATTTATTCAAAAACCGTGAGTCCTATTTCAACAGAAGTAACATCAGATGAGAGAGGACAAATTTGTCTACATTTTGATGTGTAAATTGTGCTTGTAGAGTGGAAACTGTGAGAGTAAGATGATAATGTGTTGAAGATTTTTGATAACATTTGAAGTCATAACTACCAGAGGTTTTAGTCACTAGATTAATTCATTAACAACATTCGGAAAAGCTTTTTAGATCTTGTAATAATGACTTCTTACTTCATAATAACAAGTAAGTATCTCATAATTATGAGAATGTTGATACTAAGTCGTAAGTCGTAATTATTAAATCTAAAAAAAACCTGGTGGTTGGTGGTGGATCTTTTTGTGGTGCTAATGGGCTTCCATACCCGCCACTTATCTTTTAAGTTGTCCCTTTAACTCTAAACAGCAGGGATGTTTGTCAGTTTTACAGCATAATAAAACCACAGAGCGAGAGACAGATGGATAGGACTGGTTATTATTTAACCAGTAACCACCCCTTTAGTTGCACACACACACATAGACACGCACACACACACACACATATACACACATATATACACACACCTCCTATATCAATAAGTCCTGGAAATGTGTCTGTGTTTGCCTCTTGTGTTACGGTAAAGCAGGTAAGAGTTCACTTTTGTAAATTCTGTTAATCTTACAGCGTTCTGATGGGTCGTACTTGATCAAGTTGATATTATTATATTTTCTATCTATAGATTTTCACAATGACCCACCTATAAAGTCAGGTTTTAGATTAGTTTTGGGTCAAATCCAAAGTGAGTGACTGCATTGTCTATGAGCAACCACTGTCGACTGTTTGACTGATGAATTTAACATTATTTCCATTTCCATTGGTGGAGAGTCTGTATAAAGAATCAATATTTTATATTGTAGATTTTGAAACATACCTAAAGAAATTTTTTGGTTTTAGGGGATTTTTTATTATTTATCCTACTAAGCCAGAGTAACAAGTTTTTTATTTTGCCCAGAGAATAAATGGAATTCAATATATATATTTTTTACCCTAAATTAGTAGGTTATATAAAATGTAATACTATTTAATACACTGTTTAAATTTCAGGAAAAAATATAAAAAATATCATAAATAAAATGAATAACATTATAATAAAGGAAGTGTTCAGGATACAAAGTCATTACTTGCCAACCACTAAATGCTTCGAATCGTCAATCTGCAAAACTTATTTTGAAAATTCGTTCCATTGTATCCTGAGATGGATCCAAGCACAGAACAGAGTTACCATGGAAACAACCCCTTCAGCATCATCAGCAACGGCGAGCGGAAGGCGCTGACGCTGAACGTGCTGTTGCTAGGCGACAGGCAGAGTGGGAGGAGCTCTGTGGGGAATGCTCTGATTGGTTAGTAGTTCTACAGATTCTACAAGTCTCACCGCTGAAATGTTCACTTTAGGCATCTTTACATCTTACCTGCAAACTCATCATCATCTTTTCTTCTCCTTTTCTGCATTTGTGTCGTGAGTCATAAAAGTGGTAAATTTTGAACTTTTGTTCCACCTTTGGAAACCCATTTCCACCAAGAAAACAAACGACATGAGACGCCATGCATGACCAAAAAAGAAATACTTGTGGTGACTCAGAATTTTGACCCAGTACATCAAAATGATGATAGAGTCAAATTTTACTTTCTCATTCAAATTGTTAGATATTAAGTCAGAGTTTTACTGACACCAGCATTTAAAACAGCAAAATCTCTTCCAGTAGAATCACTGTAAGCAGTGGATTTGCAGTAAATCTGCACAAAATTCTGACAAAAACTAACAAGCAATCTGTTGACTTATAGCAAAGTGCTGATCTTCGATCGAACAGACAACCAGAGAGTCCAAAACGGGGGAAACTATTGTAGCTTAATAGTTGTAGGCTATGTTAGCATGAGACAGGAGTCCATGCTACAAACACCTCTTCTGAATTAACTGCATGGACTTTTTGTCAGTGGTGAAAGAAATACTAAGATCCTTTACTGAAGTAAAAGTATCAATACCACAAGTAAAAATAATTAACTTAAAGTCCTGCATTTCAAATCATACTTAAATAAAAGTATAGAATTGTTATCAGCTAAATTTATGCATCATTTTGCAGTGTGGCTGATGCATTTAAGGACCAGTGTGTAGGATTTTGTGCCATCTAGTGGTGAGGGTGCAGATTGCAACCAACTGTATACCCCTCCCTTCATTTGGAAGGAAGGGGTATTCAGTTGGTTGAGAGAACCTACAGTGGCCACCTAACTCACAAAAAAACATGAAAGGCCCTCTCTAGAGCCAGTGTTTGGTTTGTCCATTCTGGGCTACTGTAGAAACATGGCAGAGCAACATGGCGGCCTCTGTGTCCTGATAGTGACTAAGCTAACTAGCTTTCTAATTGAGAGTTTGCAAGTTGACTGACAGTTTAAAAGCTAGCTAACTTCTTAACTTACTAACTTCTAACTTCTTATTAATAAAGCTTCTTCATTAATTTAAATGATGTACATTCCTGAGAAGGAAACAGCCAGAGGGAGTAAACAGCAGAGAAAAGAGGAAGAAGCTCTGCCACATATTGTGACTGACAGCATTAACATGTTCCCAGCTTTCTCGCCAGCTACAGTAGTTTATCAAGTAGACTTCCAAGTAGTCATTAAATCAACTAGTAGAGTATAGTAGAGTATATATATTTTTATCATACATAACTTTTTGTTAATGTTTTTCTTTATTTTAATTTTCCATTTCATCAAACCGTAGATACTATAAGCAATGCAGTCCACACATTTCATCATTCTCCCCTCAACAGGCCACAAACAAACAGAAGCAAAAAAACATAAACAAAAAGCAAAAACAGCGCTTCAGTCATATATGATGAGCCAAAATTATGTCTTTACAATATCAAAACATCGACTCTTTCTGGCATTTAGTATTTTTCCAAATATGAGATAAAAGGTGACCAAAAAAATCAAAAATTTGTCCACAATTTTTGTTTTTCGACAGCTTCTCTGGGGGAACAAAATGAGATATTTGATCAAGAAATTAATTAAAAGTTGGAGCAGTCTTGTCTCTCCAACACAACTATTTTTTTTTTTGTAAAATAGGTATTGGTGATAAGTTTTCTTATTTTTAATCTGTCTAGATTCTGATTTGGCATGAAATTTCTTTCCTGGCAGAAATGGGCTTCCATAGCTTTCAGCTATTTAACAAAAAATAGTGAATTGACAAATAAAATTATGAAAATTTTACTGATAAAATTTGTATTTATAAAAACTTATATTTGGCAGGCGGACAGGGATTCCAAACAGGCACCTGCAGTTCTGGCGTTTCCACGACGACAGAGTGCCAGCTCCTCAGGCGAAATTTCCCGAGGTATTTCAGAAGGCAGGGGGCGGAGTCTGACCTCACGCTGAGAGTGATTGACACGCCCCCTCTGCTGCCCAGACCACAGAGCGTGCGTGAGCTCTGTCCTGAGGGCGTGCACGTGGTGGTGCTTGTATTGAGAGCTGATCTGCCGTACCTGAGCGCACACCTGGAGCAACACGTGAAGGTAAACACACAAACATGTTCACACTGTGCTGTATGTATGTTTTTGTGATTTATGTATTTTATGTGTTATCAGACTCTCTTCGGTCCAGAATGGTGTCACCACACCTTACTCGTCCTCACACATGCTGACCACTTGAAAGAGGCAGAGCTTCAACCGTCAGTCTACTTAACCCAGACAACTGATTCGCTGAGAGCTCTGGCTAAGAAGGTAGTGGGTGGGGTCTCTTTCTTGGACAACAACTGCGATTGGCTGTCGATCAGAGGACGACCGCTTAGAGACCGAGTGCTCCGCCTCTCAGCCAGGAACCATCACACAGCTCTGACCGTCAGGACAGAGGTCTCACTCAGACTCTGAACTCTGGTGCAAGCTTACCTTCAAACATGCAGTGATGTGTCAAAAGATGTCAGAAAGCCACACAAATGAAAACAACTAACTGTCAGAATCTACCTGAACGTGCAAGTAATTTTGTCATGTAACAATAAAAAAATAGCAAGTGGTGGAAAAAAAAAAGTTTAACTCTTTCTCTCAGGGTGATAATTGATTATTTAGTTTCCTGTAAAGCTGTGATCACACAGCAGGGCGGCCCGTGGCATATGCCACATAGGCGGTCGCCAAGGGCACCAAATGAGGGAGGGGGTGCCAAACAAGTGGGAAGTGGGTTTTTTGGAAATATGTTTTCTACAAGTTCTCCCTTCTTGATGCTTTCCCTGCCTTTTGCCCCATTAACTTGCAAGGATTTTCATCTAATGTGATTTTCCAAAGCCTCACTGTCTGGAGGACTGGGAGGACTTTGTCTGGGCTGGAGGTACCATTGTGGCAATTGATTTCAGTGCAAATTCGTATCTTCTTGGACTGGAGGTTGCACTTTTTTGGGGCTCCGATCTAAATATTTTGGGGCTTCAATTTAAAATCTCGCCTAGAGCACCAACAAGCCCTGTCACACAGGACATGAGTTTAGCAGCTATTTCTATTTGCTTTAGTGCTGTTTGGTGAGTATTGAGGATTGTCGAGTCGGATGGATCGATGACTCAGTTATCAATACTTTCATATATTGGTGCCATGAGTGATGTTTTTTTACATAAAATACTTTGTTTTATGCTCCAGAAGTGTCCCTTTTGTTTCTGGAGAAGTGACCTTAGTACCTGAGGTTACCAAATACTCAAGTCTGAGCAGAAATATGTCATCACGGCTTATTATCTCTCGTCCAATCAGATGAAAGAAGAGGCAGGCCTTCTAGTCTTATGTAAACACAAGCACCAGAGGAATCAGATGATTGTTTTTAATCAATAAACAACAATTCTGAAACATCTGAAATGAAATGAAACATGTTTTTTCTTCTTAAGTTAGCTAACAGCACTAGCTAATAACATTAGCTACATTAGCTAAGCGATTTACATCAGCTGATTCTGTGGTTGTTAAGCTACAGCAGACAGGCGGTGTCTATCTGATGATGCAGTTGGTGAGGGAGGGGGCCCTGCACAGCCCTTTCCCCTTCACCTCGAACCCGCAGCCTTTGTAGTTGGCCACGCCCTTGCAGTCCACCTGCAGGTCGGGCTTAAGAAGCTCCCAAACCCTCTGCTTGGACTGCAGCTCTCTGTCCGGCTCACCTGATCACACACAAAGAGAGAGAGAGAGAGAGAGGTTCATGATTACCTGGAAAGAAACATTAGAAAATTCCAAAAGCCACTTTCACTGCTTTGTAGACAACTGACCTAATGGACCAACCAAACCAGCATTTATTGTTATTATTCTCAATGGAACTGATGCCATCAGTGGATTCTTTTACTTAGACAAATTAAATCTGAGCTTAAGAGTTAAACTTTTATGAACTTTGACACCCAAATTTGCGCTATTGACCAACTGCAAGTCGTCTTGACAGTGTTGAAGTCTGAGGGAATGAAGACCTGGAGAGTCCGAAATAAAGGATGCTACCATATTAGCTGTGTCACAACATTTAATTTTATATAGGCTAACTAAGCAGCAGCTAACACATCTCGAGACTGATGTTCCTTAAATTGCCACCGATGGCCGCTAGATGCCCCAATAGACGCCCATTCAAAAAGCCTCAACTTCTCTCTAGAAATACTGAGTCAATCATTGTTTTCAGTGAGTCATTCTGGTCTCAATCTCTAAATTCAGGCCCTCTAATAAATGTGCTGGTGGTCATTTTGGAAATTATTGCTATGTTAATAAGATTCGAAGACTTATAGTAGCTTTGATGTCTGCCATATGGGCGTTGATTGACAGCTGTGATTGACAGTTGGCTCCAGGACTCACACTGAGTTGGACTATTGTCGCAATATTTCACTAAGTTTAATGTGACTTGATTACACTATCTGCTGTGTTAGCACTGTTTAGCTAAAGTAACTAACATTAGTCCAAGTGTGCAGCGCTCGGTGTTCCCAGTAAGCTAGCTTCAGTCAGAGGTAAAAGGGCGTGTTTCAAGGGCGTGAAAGGCAACACCCAACGGTGCTTATTTTGAATCATCACCCACTTCTCAATTTTTTTGTCAACGACTCAAATAGGTCTGGTGTTTTTCTCACTGATGGTTGTTTTTCCAACCAAAACTGAGTTAACTGGAGCTTTGTTGGTGAGTTTAAGAGGGACATCATCTCCCTGTGACAGAAAAATGGTGGAAACTGTGGATGAGATGGACGCAGCTGTAAAGGTTGTTGTAAGTCGACATAACAGAAGTTAACTTCTCCTCACATTCTGTACCGCAGACACTTCACTTGCTCCTGATTGGTTAGGATTAGTTAGCAAGCCAGCTAGCTTGTTGTGGCTAACTATTGCTAGCATGTTGTTAGCAGTTAGCTCGCCAGCCACAGTAGCTCACCAACTAGCTGTGTAAATTGTTACTAAATCACTATGCAAGTTTCCAACACCAGCTAGTTTGAATTCAAAGACAGAACAAGTGAAATTAGCTATTAGCTGTTAGCTGGGACACAAACTTCTGATTTAAAATTAATTTCTTGAAAGAAGTTTGTATTTTTACAGAGAAATTTACTGTTTACTTAAGTATAGTCTGATGTTTTGGGGCTTTTTTTGTTTGTTTGGATTTTGGAGACAACCTCTCACTTAAAGTAGAGGATCTGCTCCCTCAACATTATTTAATTTTGTGATTAATTTAGTATTTATTGTATTCTGAACTTGTATTAATTAGTAGTATTAGTGTTTATGTCTACCTGGCCAGAAACTGCATATGGAAATGATAAATCTGGTACAATACATCTCTTTGTATGAGATCAAGGTTTTTGTTCATGACCCTTGGCAAATAAATGTAGCAAACTAAACTGAACTAATTAATCCAGAAGTTTATCAGTGTAACCGTGGTTACCGGGGTAGTTGAGGAAAGTGACTCTGTCTCCTGGTGCGGATCCAGTGGGCGGGGCCAGCAGCTCGATGAGGTCATCAGAGTCAGAGCAACACATGAGGCGAGCCTGAGAGACCACGCCCCTCAGTTTACAGGCCTTGACGTTGCATAGCAACACGGCGAGACCACCCTGGAGCTGCGGAGAGAGAGACATGAAATACTTTTTATAAATTTATTTTTAGCAAAGAGAAAACAATTGAGTAGTGACATTAACAAAAATATAAAAAAAAGGAGTGAAGGAAAAAACAAATGTAGAAAGAAGGTAAGTATACAAAGAAGGAAAGACATGGGAGAAAGCATTTGAGAAGGAAACATAACAGGGAGAAGGAGGGAATGACAGAGTTAAGTAAAGAAGGAGACAACTTATTACTTTTTTATCATGGTGGCAATAACGAGCCTTTATTACAACAGACGTTTTGACTTGTCATGGTAGAAAAAGGTGTATATAACAAAATGAATAATGGTTGAATTCCATTTAGCTGCATCAGATTCAGGGTCCTGGTGTGGACATGCACATGCCGGCTCAGTGTCACACTATCATGGTTTATGGGGACACTGGAATAGAAAACAACTATTGTTAATGTTATTTGTTAAACCTGTGCTTTTCCTACTATAACTACTTAAATCGTCTGCTGTGACAGAGGACTACGATGTAGGAAAGTGAGTATTAACAGAGTCGTGGATAAAAGAGAGGGAAAGGGATGGGTTGAAGAGGAAAAGTAGGGAAGACAGAAGCAAGAGTGATGTGTAAAAATGATTTAAAGGAGAGGAGGAAGACATAAAAGTGAAAGAGATACCTCCTCCAGGTCTGTTTTCCCTTGCAGCTTACTGACCACCGTGCGGGGGGCGTTCTCTCCAACATCCACCTCCTGGACGGAGAGCATCTCAGCCAGCGGGTGGCGCCGGACGCTGAGGATCCGCCCAACTCTCAGGTCCAGGCGTGACACGTCGACCTGAGGCTCCGCCCCCAGGCAGAGAGAGTCGGGGCGAGCTGAGAGAGAGAGAGACGTAACATCAGATTTTTTTCAGTCTTTTATTTTACTTCCTTTCCTTGTTTTTCTCTCCCTTCCCCACTCACCCTTCCTCTCTCCTTTCCTCCTCCTGCTCTGTCTCTCTCTGCGGTCATGTGATGAAGAGGAGGAAGGAGAAGCAGCTGTCGCACCAGCAGGGGAAGGAGCTTGATTGGAAGGTGCGCTGGGGGCGGGGCTGCGAGTCGAAGGAGGCGGAGCCGGCGAGAACAAGGCTTTGGCTGGAAAGAAAAAAAGAAGGATGTGATTGTTTTTTAACTGATATTAAGAATTTAATTTGATGTATCTGGATTTTTTTTTTATCTTCGAACAAAACTTAATTAAGTTCTTATTAAATAAGAGAAAGATTTCCTTCTGTAAGTAATCCACTGTGGTTTATTGTTATTTAAATGTAACCACAACCAACACTGAACCAGCTCAGAGGGAAAGAAAATCATCTGCAGTTGTGTGTATTTGTGTTTATGTCTTTATGTCTTTATGAGGACCAGTGTGACTTTTAGACCTTGTGGGGACATTTAGGAATGTGAGGACATTTTTTTTTAAAGCGCAGATATTAAAAGATCTGAAACTGGAAACAAAAAGCATTAATGATAAGTAAGGGTATTTTTTAATAGTAAGAACTGTCAAAGTGAGGACTTTTTATTTGAAAGGTCAGGATAATTTTGCTAACTAGAGATATTTTTTTAAATTAAGGAAATTTTTGGAAATTGGGGACATTTTTGGGAAACTCAGGACATATTCTAAAAAATGTGGGAAATTAGAAAGGCTAGAAACTAGAACTGGAAATTAACAATTTTAATGGGAAGTGTGGGCCTTTTTGCAAGTGAGAATCATTTAAAAAGACATTTTTGCCAACTTTGGATATTTTGAGACTTTTTTAGAAAGTGAAGACATTTTTGGAAAAAGACAACAGTTTTGAGAAGTGAGGACCTTCTACAAACATGATATTTGAATTTTTAAACTAGAAACTTGAACTGGGAACTAATGACATCAATGCGAACTGGGGGCATTTCTGGAAAATTGGGATATTTTGGAAAAAAACCATCAAAAGTGAGGACCTTTTGCAGACACTCAAAAAGTTGGACATTTTATGAAAACGGACGTTTCTGGAAAGTGGGGACATTCTGTCTTTCTCATTAATTTGGTTCTTGAAGGAGCTTTTTGAGGGTTAAGACTTTGTCTCAGGGTTAATGTTAGAATTAGCTTTAGGGTTAGTATAAAGTCTGTTTTGTGTACCGGTGCGTCTCCTCTGTTTCTCCTGAAGCTGAACTCTCAGCTGCTCGATGTCTTTCTTCAGTTTGGCGTTTTCCACCAGCAGCTTTTTCTGCTCTCGAACTGACGACTGCAGAACTGAAACAAACACAAAAACCGAACATAGTTTTCATCTTGTCCACAAAAAGGGGCGCGTTACCAGCAGTCCCCTACTTGAATGCTTGAATAAGAATTTCTTGCAATTTCTCGGTTGTGGGTTTTTTTTTACCACACATTATATTTCAGTTACACACACATTAGCCATGCCTAAAAGTCAGAGAGAAATACATTCATTAAACATTAGTTGACTGATAATGATCTTTTTAAGGATCAGCTGTAACAGCCCCAGGGCCTCTGCCAGGACTTGTGTGTGTTGTGTTGCTGGTTCCTGGTTAGTTGGAGCTGGAGGTCATCAAGGAATTGGAGGCAGCTGGCCACCGTCTCCAAGTTGCATAAAACCCGCCCCATCTTGGTAGTGTGGCGGCTGCCTGTTGCCTGGCACCACGTCTTGTTATGATGTAGTTATTTTGATTTTCTGTATAGTTTATTTGGTATTATTTTAGTTAAACTGGTAGCATGTTTTCCTTTATTTGTGATGGTCTCAGAGCCGGACCGTAACACAACATGAATCAGAGATCAGTTATTGTGCGTCTTACGTGCTTTCTCTCTCGTCAGGAGGGCGTGAGTTTTAAAATACTCCATGATCTTCTCGCCATCCTCTGGATCAAGCTTCATCAGAGCTGCTGCCAGGCTGAGAAACAGACAGAAAGAGCTGTTAGCCACAGAGAGTCGAAGTGAAACCAGAACTTCCTGGTTCTGTTCCAAAAGTAAACCTCATTCAAAGTCCCATTGACATTTTTAGAAATGTATAAAAAACTAAAAATCCAGCCTTGAACATAAGTTTGCTCAATATGATGTTGTGTGATTTACCCCACATGTTCAATTAAGGATGGTAAATGAAAATCATCTGTATGTAATTATACCGTTTATTTAATTTTTGTGTTTCCCACAAGCCCAAATACATGAATACCACATTTCAAAGACAATATTTATACAAATAGTTAGGACTTTCTCTACACCGAAATATAGTAATTTAAATTATGTTGAAACATCAGTTACATCTAATGCATGACAATTTCTCAAAATTGAGGACACTTTTTAGAAAATAAAAAAGTGAGGACATTTCCGGAAAGTTTGTAAAATTTTTTGAAAGGTGTCAAATGACCTCGAGATTCAATCAGGAGTGCAAATATATCACACATATCTCAGTTATCTGTTTATTGACATCTCTCATGCAAACACGATGAGTTCAAACTTAAAATAAAGGGTTATAATATCTTAGTAATCTGATCTGTTTACAGTGTGACTGCAGTGGGCGTGGCTACAGCACAGCGACATGACTGAAAGTATACAAATCAGACAGGCAGTGATGTCATCAACTCACTGATCATATGTTTATATAGATGATATCTTAGAGGAAAGGATGTGAATGTTTTTGTCATGGCCAGAGGGCAGCAGACACATTCAAACACACACACACACACACACACATTGTAAAATGTCAGAATTAATTCTGTAGCAAAACAGAAATGAAATGAATCCCGTTGTCTACCTCCACTTCAAAGCACTTCCTGTTTGACACCTGATTGACAGGTGGATTAGAGCGCACACCTGTCTGGATGTTTAAAGAAGCAACTGTTCACTAACAAGTCAAACATATTGACTTAAAAGGTGATATGTTGTGTTCACTTAGTTGTTTCTGATTAAAACTAGTTGACAAAAAGTTTTAATTTAATGGTTTCACAGCTTTAAGTGTTAGAAGAGATGCTGCAACTCGTGGAATATGTTGTTATTAGTCTGCATCATTCACGATGCTGTTTGTAAATGTGGTATTTTGTTAACTTGCCATATGGAGCCATCAAATTCAAGTTTGCATAAGCAGAAAACGCCACTTTGTGTGCAAATTGAAATAAAGTCCTTTCAGTGCAGAAGGCTAATAATTACATATTTGCAGCGCACGTGTCAGTGTCTTATTTAACTATTTTTATTCTTGTTGTTTATTTCTTCTAATGACTTTCAATGAATAACTTTCAAGTCCAATCAAGTCTTTGTGACTCAAATCTGAGTCAAAACTCAAAAAAGTAGTATGTTCAGTAACAATAAGCACAGTGTTCACAAGTCAGTTATATTACCAGTGGAGGGAGGAGTATTTAGATCCTTTACTACAGTAAAAGTACATAAGTATTATGAGCTTGATGTAGTTAAAGTATTGCAGTAAAAGTAGTGGTTTGGTCCCTCTGACCGATATATTATTATATATGACATCATTAGATTATTAATAGTGAAGTATCAGTGTTAGAGCAGCATGTTACTGTTGTAGCTGCTGGAGGTGGAGCTAGTTTACACTACTTTATATACAGTTAGCTAGTTTAGTCCAGTGGTTCCCAACCTTGGGGTCGGGCCCCTCCAAAGGGTCAGCAGATAAATCTGAGGGGTGGTGAGATGATTAATGGGAGAGGAAAGAAGAAAAAACAAAGTTCTGATACACAAATCTGTTTTCAGTTTTTGGACTTTTTCTCTAATCTTTGATTTTTGCTGAAATATTGGATCATTAGAACATTTATTGAAATGAAAGCATGTGAGAAGTTTAGAGGGAAAAATCACTATTTGGTGGAGCTGTTAACAACTCATAGACATGTGAAATGTGACCCCGACTACACACTGCTTTTTGTAAGACGTCAAAAGACAAAAAGGTTGGAAACCACTGGTTTCATCTTTAACAATGTGTTATATTTTAAAAGCTTGTTATATTATCCATTGTGTCAAATCTTCATCTGAAAAGTAACTAAAGCTGTCAAATAAATGTAGTGGAGTAGAAAGTACAATATTTCCCTCTGAAATGTAGAAAGTAGCATCACATGGAAATACTCAAGTAAAGTACAAGTACCTCAAAACTTTACTCAAGTACAATACTTGAGTAAATTTACTCAGTTACTTTCTACCACTGTATATTACAGACTAAGCATTGAAAAAGTTCATAATAATCACATAGAGTAGTTTATATTTGAGTTTTTGAGTTTTTGTATTTGATATGTTTTTAATTGTACAAAGAAAGACTGAACATGTCAGTGAAATGAACTGAGACATGAAAGCATAGAAAGAGCTGTCAGTGAAGTTTAGATAGATGTTATCTGTGATGAAGGAAGGTAGTAATACCATCAAAGGACACACACACACACACAAACACACACACAGGCTATATGAAACCAGCCTATTTGCATAACGATAAACAGAAACGTACTGACGCACCCGTCCGCTGTGAACCTGGTGAACATTTTCATACACAAACACACTAGAATGTCACTAACACACGTGTCTGTATGAGCTCATTATTAGAATGAAAATCCCCCTGAAACACTGTCACTGTTTAAAAAGCAACAACCAATAACCAAAATGTTTTCTAAATTTTAGTTTTTCGTCACATTACACAGGTATATTCTCTCCTAGTTCTTAGTTACTTAAACACAAGAAGCAGCAGATTTCATTTCAATAACTCTTTATTGAATTAAATGATGCACAATTCTGAGAACAAACTGCCAAGAAGGAGTAAACAGCTCACTACATAGAAAATAGAAAGAAACTCTGGCTAGACTCGCTAGTGTTAGCATGTTTCCAGCTGGTTAGCATGTTGGCTAGCATGTTTCCAGGCCTTTACAGAACAAGTCTAAGCATAAGTCTTCAGCCATACTAGCATACTGTTCATTAATAAACACTTTAAATGTCCTTATATCTGCTTATAACTACGGCATTGTAACTGTTTATGCTGATTATAATTGTTACATACGGGGAATTAAAGTGAAGTGTTACTGATAACGGAGACGAAAGTTCAAATCTATCAACATAACTAAGTCTACAGCCATGCTAACAGGTCTGTGAGGCTGTACTTGAGCTAAATGCTAACATCAGCATGCTAACATGCTTACAGTGACAATGCTAACATGCTGATCTTTAGCAGGTTTAATGTTTACCATGTTCGCCATCTTAGACTAAGGCTACATTAGGCTGGCTGAATCCTAAAACACTGTTTTTGAGCTGAACGGCATGCATCCATAGCAGGAGTTTCAGCTCATTTCTGCAAATACCTCCATCCAAATTAAAACGCCAGATAATTCTCCCCCTACTGGGCATGTGCGTAGGACAGACCAGAGAACCAGCAAAGAAGAAATGGTATACTGTTTCCGTTATTTCCAACTGCCACCATCTGTTTTGTCAGCGATATGACAGCATCTCTACAAAGCTCCGTTTTCCCGGTACACTATGGCGCCAAGCCGGCGTTCTCACATTTATACACTTTGGAGGCAGTTTTGGAAAATCTCAGTTTTCAGGGGAGAAAAACTCTGTTTTAGACTGGGTGAAGGGCCAAAACAGAGAGAAGAAGATGCGTTTACCAATTAAGCCGGCTTAGTGTGGACATGTAGCCTTGCATCGACAGACCAATTCCCAAATGTGAATTAATCTGGAACCTTTCAGTTCATTTTTGATTTCCAAGGGGCGTTACCAACGGGCACAGACCAAAATGCCAAAATGACACAATTAGATAGTCCTACAACCCACCAGAGCAACAAAACATGTGATGTACAGCTGAGTGACAGCCCTCTGTGGCCCTCTGTACAGTCATCATATCAAATCTGCCCCATATCAGATAAACAGTTGTGATTGGCTCAACCCGGGCCAGGTCTGAACAGGAGGGGGGCCAGACGCATCTGCCAAAGCAAATAAAACATGAGCTCACAGATTCATCTCGTTCCCAGACTAGTAGACATGGTCTTAGTTTAGTATGTTAGCATGTTAACATTTTCCAATTAGCACTTAATACAAAGTACAGCTGAAGCTGACGGGGATGTCTTTAGTTTTGCAGGTATTTGGTCATAAACCAAAGTATTGGACAAATTAAAAGTTTGACCAGATGATGGCTCTGATGCCCCAGATTTCTTAACAGTTTATCCAATACTTGTTGGCAAGAATTCATCCTCTGGGGAACATGAATGTTTGTACAAAATTTCATGATAATCCATCCTATAGTTGTTGAGATATTTCAGTCTGGACCAAAGTGGTAGACCAACATTACCATCCAATCACATGAAGATGCTAAACTTGTGTTTGTCACATAGGAGGACATTACATTGACTTATATTGATCCACTGGACACTAAAGCTCAAATTACATTATAAATTATGGTCTTTGTCTGTGTAGCTGCAAGAGTCCATGTGACATAAATGTTGTCACCTGCCCAAGTCTGCATACAGCCCAAAATTTATTACCATGCACATACATGTGAACACAAATTTCCACGTATGCAACCACCCAATGTAGTATAAACAGGTGTACCCACTATACGAGTCTTGGAATATATTTTGGGCCTTTACCAAATAAAGGCCAAAATATTCCAAAGTTAAGGCAGCATGTTAACCAAACACCCAGTCTTAACTCTATAATGTAATGGTTTACCTTTTGGGGACCAGTTTTTTGTCCCCAAATGGGTGTAGAGTCCCCAGAACGTGAGTGTGTGAACAATTTATATGTCCTCACAATGTGATTAATATACACACGTGCAGCAGCTGCTAAACCACTGACATGTAGAGAGCAATGCAACAGCTGCAGTCAGGCCTGCTGCTATAAATAACACAAGCTGGTACGACACAACACACACATACAAAACACTGCTCTTTAATACTGACACCAAACTAAATTATTAAGAAGAAAATGAATCAGAGAGAAACAAAACAAATGACGTCATTTCAAGTTTAAAAAAAAGAGCACCTTAAATAAACAAAATATTAATCCAAGCTTCTGTGTATTTTCCTAAAGCAAAAATAAAAACATGTGCACTCAAACATTCTCCATTAAATAAGAGGACTAGGCTACAAGAATGGAAAAAAGAAAGAAGAAGAATTTATCTTCGGGCAAAGAAATGTCTGCAGCTGTGGAGGCTAAAAATGAACACAATTCACTGGAATTAAATCTCATGTACATCAATGTAAATGACAAATTCTTTTAGACAACTTGTGTAGCTTGTAAAAAACTCTCCAAGCAGACTGAATGTCTGATTTAACCTTGAAATGATCCTGTTATTATCTTTATTTAAAACTTTGTCACACCCTTTAAACTTGTCAATACAAAGAGGAGAAGGTGAGTTTGTAGTAAAAATCAATAAAAGACGACAACAAACACACACAGAGACACATTTGGAGGTTGTACCTGGGATGAAACAGGTTGTCGGCGTTGTCCATGTTGGAAGATGTTGTCGGTCGGCCGGTCAGACACAGATAGCTCAGAGTCGGACTTCAACTGAGACGCACACTCTGTCAGCTGTCCGCTTCCATCTGTGGCTGTAGACACCATTTGTGGCTTGAGGTCAAAGGTCAACCCCCTCCCCCCCCCTTAAAAACCCAGAACAAGGTGATGTGATTTAGTTGTGAATAGAAACTTAGTTAATAACAAGTGGAAACTCACCGATTGGTTACAAGTAAAGGAAAGTTTCACATTTTTTCAAGTGTGTCTATAAACAACAGTCAGGAGCCCAAATGAACATTGAAACCTGTTTTTCTTGCTGTAATCATTCCTCCTGTTCATACTGACCATTAGAAGATCCCTTCATAATACACTGACAATGGAAGTGATGGGGGACAAAATCCACAGTCCTCCTTCTGTACAAAAATGTGTTTAAAAGTTTATCTGAAGCTAATATGAAGCTTCAGCGTCCAAATGAGTCAAATCAAGTAGATATCTTTCAACGTTACAGTCTTTTTAGTGCCAAAGTCCCTCTTTTTGTTACTATACTTCCACCTGCAGCTCAACAGGGAAACACTGTCCGGCAAATATGAATTAATGTACATTTCTGTTGTGTGAATATTGGCACATAAACAGCAGGTGGTGCTGTTGCAGAAGAAGAGGACAACAAGATGATGTCATTAAACAAGCAGCTGTCAAAGCCATAGACTGTAGACTGGTCAAAGCTCAAACAGTGGAAAACCATGTGGAAATATGACATTTCTGTTAGTTTCATGTATTGATTTAAGGAAGGTTACAGTTTCCTCATCATCACTCCACACAGATCTGATGTTTTCAGCTCTTCAGTGATGTTTAAGTCACATGATTCATGCATGTCATCATTTATTCGTTCAGTCTGTTTACATTTGCTTTTTATCCACACAGCTACTGTTACACCTCAGACAACAAGAAAAACTTTGTTGCAATATTTTGACTTTTTTTCCCATTTCCAGTGTTTCCACGCTGTGCTTTTTAAATGAGCAAATTGAAAATGTGCATTAACACAGGTGGATATAAAGGGAAAATTGGAGAAATTACAGCAACGAAAGAAGAGACAGATAGAAAAATGTATAAAAAGGATATATACCAGTAACAAAAAAATCTCTGTTATGAAGCTTAACCAGTAAATTTGTGTACAAAAGTGTCCACCTCATGAACCCTTAGAGACCCGCAGGGGTGTCTGTGATCTCCGCTGACATTACTGTCTTTCAGAGACTGGGCTTTGTTTTAACACTAGTATCATGGTATCATATGAAACTAGACAACCTAAGGCATCCATTGATACCAACCATGTCATGCTAGCTTGTTGGGAAGGGGGCTAAATTACGTTTACGCTACATTTTGGTGAAGGAAAAACTTGCATGGCCATTTCAAAGGGGTCCTTCGACCTCTCACCTCAAGATATCTGAGTGAAAATGGGTTCTGTGGGTACCCACAAGACTCCCCTTTACAGACATGCCCACTTCATGCTAACCCCATGCGGTTTTTTGCTTGCAGTATGAATGTGTAATTGTCGCCTAGTCTAAAAATGGTGTATTTGAATATTTCTGCATACTTGGGTACCTAAACAGTCTTGGAATTGCATAAATTGGGTCTGACTGGAAAGCTGAGACTGTTGTAGATTCAATGAGACCAACTGTATTCATGTGTGATGATGTTAGTCCCCACAGTAGCCATTTCATTGAAATGAGACTATTTTTTGAAACTTGACCACATTGTATAAAATGAGCTAATGTAACCTTTAGGATATTCAAAGCCTCATGAAACTTTACAACCACAAACTAGAGACAAAGGACATTCAGAGGATTTATGGTTTTCTTTGGGTATATTGACAATAAGGGATTTCTGAACAATTTCTAGAACAGAAGTGCTCGCCATCTAATCACTGAAAAATGCAATTCTTACAGAAATCTCCAAATGTCAAAAGTTTTTGATATCAAATCACAGCATGAATTTTTCTATGGTTTCTCAAGGTCTTGGTGTATTAATGTGGTATTTTGAGGGATTTTTGACCATTTTTATCAGTTCTCGAGGGGTCAAGAATGGTTTGATTTTGCACCAAATCTGTGTAACCAATGGTAGCAACCCAAAAATTGCTGCAACAACTTATGAGATGTAACTGAGCATGGGAATGGCCATCATACACTTCCATCATAATGTTCTAAGCCCTTATACACTAAACTTCCAAAATTTGAATAGACACCTAACCAAAACACACTGTTGACCTGCTATCTCCCCCTAAAAATCCACTGTACCTCCCTAAAAAAGACAAAAATGGGTCTATGGTGGGTCTCTGTTAACATACATGAAGGTGGCAAAATATTAGGAACACTTCCATTATAATGCACTCCAGTACACCACCACCACCCACTACAACCTCAATAATAAACATGAAGTAGAATTATCACCTTCCTGACAATGTCAACAAAAACTGAAAATGTACAAGTTTCATAAAAATGTAGAATTTATGGCAGAGCTGTTATTGGATTGCATTAGATTGCACAGGTGTTCCTAATAAAGTGCTCACTGAGTGTATTTCTATAATATCTATACCAGATAGATTAGTATGTATGCATAATCAATACAATATTATCAAGCATAATGTAAAAAAATAATACATAAACACAACATACACACAATATATGATAATATATCATAATTATTATATAATATATGCAATAATATTTCATTTTTAATTGAAATTAATAATCTTTACATCATATAAAATTATGAGTTTGATGAGTTTTATCTCAGACTTCATATTATTTAATTTATTCTTTATTTTTGTTTTTTTATATTACAAGGTGAAGGGATGAGGGACGAAAGAAAATTCAATGTAATTTGAGAAGTCAGTAAGGAGATAATGTGTGTGTATAGATAGAGAGACAGCAGTGTGTTGTGTGTAAAGCGTTTAGAGTTTCTTCAGTAGATAATCAGCTTCCTCTGGTGGTAAAAAAACAGCACTGCAACCATTTATCACTTTAACCAAACTCATATGAATTTATCCTTAAGTTTAGTTTTCAATCCAAGTTCATTATTATGATAGTCCATCTTTCATTACCATTCTGGTTAACATTCAGAATGTTTTGCAAAAAGATTAAATTTTAAACATTTCAAAAATGGCTCATGATATGTAAAATATACTATATATATATATATGTATATATGTATATATGTATATGTATATATGTATATGTATATATATTTGCAACCCCAATGCAATTTTTGACTGACCACCAAAAACATCTTTATAATTTTCTGAGATATTTTATCTTCACATTTTACAGATTCATTTATCTGTTAAATTATATTTTCTGTATATTTTCTTTTCCTTCCTCAATGTGTTAAATTATGTTTCATAGCTTTCTCTATGATGACAAGATATTTTTCCCCATTTTCATTTTTATTTTTTGTCTAAAACAGTCAAATTAAACAATCTTACCTCTTAAAAATGCCAGAATCAGCCTTAAAAACTCATTATGTGTAATGTAGGTGTAATTATTGAATGTAAACTCCCAGTGAGGTCATTTAAAACCCCCACGTTCCCAGATACAATACAGTCGACATGGTGTCCTCAGTGGCAATATTTAGCCTTGGCCATAACCCAATATTTGGTGACACAATCAGTTTGGGAAGTAATGACAGGCAGGAAGTGAGTTTTAATTCAAACAGGTAACTAATCCCTGAGTCATGAATATCAGTGATATCAATCATCCTGCAGATACCATTAATCTGTTTGTGTTGTGACGTATTGCCATTTCAAACAGTGTAGCTACTACAGATGGAAACTCAGCCATCTGAACTCAAGTGGCAAAGTCAGTTTCTAATTATATGAATAAAACTGTGTGTAAGAGCAGACCAGAAGTTAGGAAAGAGTACAGTAAACCTGACATTTTTAAAAACAATCTCTAGCATCATATGTTTCATTAGGCTAATAAGGACGTCATGATGTGACATTTCATCATTAACTGTGTTTTAATTACAGGTGTGTTAACTGCTGTATATTGTATTTATTAGTCTTTTTAGCAAGGGGAAGTTTGTCATTGGAAGTCCATTTCCACAAGGAAATTTTGGAATTACGAAATTTTCATGGTGAACCAAAATTATGATTTATTAATATAAAGTCTTTGGTTTGGTCGTAAAACAACCTACACATAACATGCTTGTCAAAATATTCATCAAACAAACAAACAGACAAAAAGATGCATTTTCAATCAAACATGAAACATGGGCATGCAAAAACACAAAATACAAAATATTGGTTTACTAAAATAATGAGTCATAAATATCACCCCTTAAGTCAAAATTGAATCAAAATTAAGATCGTATGTCAAAATTGTAACTTACTATCATAGTTTTGATTTACTATCTCAAAATTATGCATAAATAATATCAGTTTAGACATTTTTGTTTGATTATCTCATAATTTTGATGTAGTCAACTTCACAATTTGGATTTAAACATCATAATTTTGCTCTACTACCTGCCTTTTAGTAGGCTAAGACAAAATTTTGACTTGACAGTCTCATTTGATAATTTTTACTTAAAAAATCAAATTTGAGAATAGACTGTCATAATTTTGATCTAGTTAATCTTATAATTTGGATTCAGTGAATCAAAATGGTGACATTTAATGACATAATTTTTATCCAATTAGAAAGTAAAAATTTTGACTTAACGTGAGAATTTTCTATTTTTCTCAATCCTTTTGACATTTTTACTCTACTTCAACTGTAAATGTGTAACTGTTTTTGTCTCTTCCTGACTTCCACACTTTTCCCGCCTCCCTCCGCTTTACGGATAATCCCGAGTGCTGCCGAGCTCAGGTGACTCATCGCTGCGAGGTCCGAAGGTGAGTCAGCTGGGCGGGGCGAGCGGCACCCCCAAATATGGGCGGGAACGAGCGCGTCGACGGAAGCTGTCGCACCATATTTGGAATGTGAACAGCCATTGACGGGAGGCGCGAGGACTGACGGTTGCGGGTGGGGGTTCCATATACACACAACGCAGGCGCTCGCGCTTACGCAGTGAAACTCACAGCACGCGCACAAGCAGAGGAGGAAGAGAAGTTCTGAGCGAAGAAAAAGTGAAGAGATTTGAGCCGAAGAGGTGAAATTCTGCCGATAAAGCGGTGAGTTTATTTCTGTTTCGCTACACGCGGAGAAAGCAAAGTTTATTTAACTTCCTTTCACCTGTTTGAAAGCAGAGAAGAAGCGGAAACGTGCGTCACAGCGTCAGACAGGTGTGTTTACTGTCGTCCTGCTCGTGTCGCAATGAAGGAAGCGCTTCAGCTGACATTTACAGCCGTTTGTTTAGCTTATAAACACAACTTTTAATGCTGCTTGTGCATCTATCAAGTGCTGAAATAATGTGTCAAATATCCGATTTATCAATACACCGATCATTAATCAATACTAGGTTAAAGTTTAAACGTGTAAGTCGTTTTGTTTGATGGAAATCTGCGTAGAAAACGTGACTTACTTTCCTCTGTCACATGTCAGTTAAAATTACAACTTCTTTAATTTAGTGCTGAAACGATTAGCTAGTCAAATAATTGATTGATCAATAATTAATTGCCTTATTAACAGCTTAACAGCTTTTCTACAGTTGTTTATTTTTCTTAATAGGCCCAGCAAACATTTACTGCTTTCAGCTTCTTCAATGTTTATTACTTTTTCTATTTTACACAAAAAAAAACTTCACATTAATTGTGTTACTTCTATTTCACACTGAAACAATCAGACAGGTATCATCAACAACTATCCTGCCAATCAATCAATCAGTTTGTCAAGCAAAAAGTGAAATATTTGCTAAAATGTGAAGATATGTTGCTTTTCTGTGTTTTTCTTTATGATTATAAACTGTGAGGACAACTAATAGACAAAATGAATGAAGAAAAAGATCAATAAGTGTATTGATAATGAAAATAAACCTGAATTGCAGCCCTACTTTTACTCTCAGTCAGACAGGATACTCAGCTACCTGCAGCTCTCTAATGCAGTGGTTCTCAAAGTGGGGTCCGGGGACCCCCCCAGGGGTCCTTGAGGCAGTTTCAGGGCGTCCACAGCAAAAAGAGGAATCACTTATTTTGACTCCATAAATAACACGGTGACAGAAATGTGTGAGTGTTTTGGTTTTCATACACTTTCTGTAATAAAACATCTAAAAGTCTGATCAGACGGGGGTTTGTGGTCTAGTTTGTGGGGTCGTTGATGTGAGACGGTCTGTGAACCACTGACCTGATGTTCCTCCCTGCTCTGTCTTGTGTTGACAAATTAGGGAAATTGAAATCCCATGGTCTTAATTTCATTTAAGGTAATTTGTCATTATGTCATTCTGTGTGTCGGTAAACAGGGAACGACACACACACACACACACACACACACACACACACCGCACAGAAAACAGTCTGATGATGGTTTGAAATGTGCAGGAAAAGAGGAAACATTGAAATATCAATGAAAGTAAAAGTCAGCTGTTAGCTGTTTGTGTAGCAGCTATTAGCAGCTAACCAGTGAATTAACAACAGAAACTACAATTTCATTTATTTATTTATCACAAGTATGTTTGCTGTTGTACTTCAATACTTTCTTAGTACAAACTAATTCAAAAAGTATCAAAAATTAGCTAAATTATTTTATAATTTAGCTAATTTTAGACTGTTATATTTAGTCAAAGCTGTTAAAAAGCTGCTTGTGTTTAGACAAAATTAAAGACACGTATTTATTTTACACCTGAACTGTTTTTAACTTCCTGCAGGTTTTAAACTCTGCAGGAAGTTTCTGGTTTTCTTTATGTTTAAATTAAAACAGACGTAGAAAAGTTGCAGTGATTTTGAAAATCAAGTTTCGATGTTTTTAAAGGGATTTTAAAGGTTTTAAAGCAGATTGTTAGAAATGCAGCACATGGTTTTTAAAAGTTTTGCTCGTCAGTCAGATGAAAAGTCAGTTTTCCTCCATTAAAAAAGGAACTTTGGTGCAGATTCACAGTTTATTTTCATCTTTTGTCTAAACGATCTCAACCGACGAGTTTCAGGTCGCAGTTTGTTTCCATGATGAACAGAAAGTGTTTTTTCTGACGTGTGTTTGTACAATGAGGTTTAACATTATACACCAACACACACACACACACACACAAACACACACACACACACACACACACACACACACACACACACACACACACACACCGCTGTGTGAAATGTTGTCAGAGAGGCGGCAGGCTGAGGAGGCATTTAGCAGGAGACAGAGACATGACTCACAATTTAACTTGATCTGCAGCAGTTTCAGCAACATCAATACTGTCTCTGTCTGCACAGAGTTTCCCAAAACCTTCACAATATTACATTTCCCCCCGAGACGCACACACACACACACACACACACGCACACACACACACACACACACACACACTCTCTTTCGAACTAAAGTGCTGCTTAGAAATATAGTTTGAATCATCAGTCTGCTGTTATTCTGTTGCTGTAACCAACAACGAGCTAACAGCTGCAACCAAATATTATTTTCACTATTGATTAATCTGATTAGTTGTTTGGTCCATAAAATGCTGAAAAATGTTGATCAGTGTTTCCCAAGATGTCAAATGTTTTGTTTTATCCACAACTCAAAGATATTTAGTTTATCGTCATAGAGACGAAAGAAACCATAAAATATTCACATTCAAGAAGCTGAAATCAGAGAATTTGGACTTTTTCTTTGTAAAAAAATGACTCAAAACAATTAATTGGTCATCAAGATAGTTGGCTAATCAATTAATTGAATAATTGTTGCAGCTCTTAATGTGTCAGTAAATCTTTAGATGATCATTCCTGATGTAGAGAGCAGCAGCGATTCATCGATTAGTGTGCAAATAAATAAATAAAATAAACTTGTGGCTTTTAGAGGAAACATCACATGAAATACATCATCAAGCAGCAACATGTCGTCGGGGTTCAGAAGCATCATTTGTAGTTTTATAAGAAGCTTTTTCAACGTCAGCAGGAAACTGAAGTGAAGGATCGTCAGCTGAAGCTCTGATGGGAGAGTTTTATTTTTACAGGCGAGAGGAAGATTGTTATCTGTTCTGTGGAAAGTTAAATATTCTCAGTTTAAAGCGGCAATCAGCTGCCATGCTGTCTGACTGGTTTTATGTTCAGGCGTGTGTGTGTGTGTGTGTGTGTAGGTGTGTGTAGGTGTGTGTGTGTGTGTGTGTGTAGGTGTGTGTAGGTGTGTGTGTGTAGGTGTGTGTGACGGCTCCGGTGGTATTAACAGGCTTTGCGTGTGTGTTGTAGGCGTGTCTGTCTGTCAGGTCGTACCTCCCTCAGGTTACTCAGAGTCAAACACTAAAAATTCAGATCTCAATAGTGTGTGTGTGTGTGTGTGTGTGTGTGTGTGTGTGTGTTTGTAGGGGTGTGTGTGTGTGTGGGTGTGTGTGTGTGTGTGTGTTTGTAGGTGTGTGTGTAGAGGTGTGTGTGTTTTTACCCGTCTGAACTTGATTAACTGCTGATAAGAGCATTCCTGTCGATTTCAGAGGATCCACAATTCAGTACTTCACTAAGAATTTACTAATAAACAATTACTGTAAAATAATAATATTTAATAATAATAATAATGAAATACCACATTTCAGAACCAGGTTAGTGATTGTTTGAGATCAGCCAACAACTTAAGTAGAAAATAGAGTTAAAGTTTGAGTTTTTCAGAAAGCAAATCAATGAAATTTAAGTGAAGTTTGCAACAGAGTGCTGTCTAATTAGCAGTCATTCTATTACCACAGGCTGGAACTGATGATTAATTTTTTATTATTGATTCATCTATCAATTACTTGTCAATTAAGTGATGAAAGATTTCTTCTAAAATGTCAGAAAATACTGAAAAACTCCTTGTTACAAGTCCAACATCTTTAAATATGACCAACAAGATGTTGAAAAGTCTTAAAAACATTTAATTCTGTTTCCTTAAAAAAAAAAGGTCTTAGAAATGATTTAAAAGCCTTAAATTGAATTTATTATAATTCGTGGTTGCTGTAGACGGTGATGTTAGTTCTGACTGCTGCTGTAAACTTTTTTCTTTGTATTTGTTCTCCTCCGTTATTAAAAATGTGACACGAACATTTACAGGGTAATATTGTGTTTACATGAAGCATTTTTACTGTATTTTTATAAACCAGAAGTTCAACAACTTAAACTCTCTGGAACAAAACTCTTCCAGTGAATGTTGGCTAGTTGTGACGTTTATTTAACCTCAGATAAACCCCACGAAACTAAAAATAAAGATTAAAAACAAAAAGTAGAACAGACGCCTGAACAATCCAGAAAAACTGGCTGTGAAACTGTGTCACATCCAGATTTTTAAATCTTTTGTGTCGACCGACGGTAAAAATGTGTTGTTGTTTTTTTTCAGGTCGGTGCTAAAT
Organism: Thunnus thynnus; assembly: GCF_963924715.1. Taxonomy (NCBI): domain Eukaryota; kingdom Metazoa; phylum Chordata; class Actinopteri; order Scombriformes; family Scombridae; genus Thunnus; species Thunnus thynnus. Next base: position 25,143,740 of record NC_089538.1, read on the forward strand.
CATCCTGATCGACCAATCACCTGCCTCCTCTGTGACATCACCAGCTCAGCTCCTGATAGACTGATACTGGATTATTGATACGCCTGAGCCACAGCAAAGCAGACGACACCTGATAAAGGAATATTTGTGAAGTTTCAGCACATTAAAGTTTGTTTATATCGTGACTGTGGTCAAATTCTTCCTTATTGATCAGACAATCAATCAATAAGTCCTCCTAAAGAGGAGAAAAGGTCATCAATGGCAGCTTCAGAGCTGATCCAGGACAGCGGTGATATCCGCCCTCATGTGGAAGCTGACGTGACCACAACAAACCCCACTTTGCCTCCTCATCCTCCCATGGTCGCCAACGGTAACCCGGCTCGCCACGCCACCTCGCCGCCGCTCCCCGGCGACGCCCACGACGGCAAAAACAAGCACGAACGCAGCAAACTGAGCAGTCTGCTGCAGAACCAGCTGATCCACTCGCTGAGCAGCGGCCTGAGGCGACACTGCGACTACGTGAAGATCTCCGTGCCGGAGGAGCGCGCCAACCGCCTCCCCAAAGAGTGGTGGAAGACGGGCGTGGCCTTCCTCTACGCCCTCTTCAACCTCTTCTTCACCACCGTCGTCATCACCATCGTCCACGAGAGGGTGCCGGACAAGTCGGTGAGCCCGCCGCTGCCTGACAAGTTCTTCGATTACGTGGACCGAGTCCCCTGGGCCTTCACCGTCACCGAGGTCAACGGGCTGATCCTGGTCGGACTTTGGTTCGTCCAATGGATCTTCCTCAAACACAAGTGAGCTCTAGTTTCAGTAGAAATACAGAGTAGAGCTGCAACGATTAGTCCAATGATTGATTAGTTGATTGATAGACTCACAGGTCAGTCAGTCAGTAAACACCTCACTTATGGAGACTAAGAACGATCTCCTAGTCTTTAGTGTCTTTATGGAGACATTACTTCTGGTATGGCGTATCCTTGACAAAATGTAAGGGGCGTAGCTTTGTTAGACTCACATGTCAGTAAACGCTTTGCTTAAAGAGAGTGAGGACGATCTCCCAGCTTTTGTTGTTAAAACTGGGTGGAAACCATTAGAGAGTTTAAAAAACCTGCATTGCAGAACCAATCCAGAGTCTTCAGGGCGTGATGGCGTGTCCTGAACCAAATGTTAGGGGCGTAGCTTTGTTAGACTCACATGTCAGTCAGTAAACGCTTCGCTTAAAGAGAGTGAGGACGATCTCCCAGCTTCTGTTGTTAAAACTGGGTGGAAACCATTAGAGATTTTTAAAAAAAAACCTGCATTGCAGAACCAATCCAGAGTCTTCAGGGCGTGATGGCGTGTCCTGAACCAAATGTAAGGGGCGTAGCTTTGTTAGCGGCCGTTCAAGCAACTACTGTTCTTTAAGAAATCCCCAGACTTCGGTAGGTGGAGAGCTCTGATTGTCTGGTGCCGCCAGATGAGTCGATCAACAGAAAATTAATCGCCAACTATTTTCACAACAGAATAATCATATAGTCTTATTTTTTAAAGCAAAAATACCAAATATTCAGTCGTTGCAGCTTCTCAAATATGAGAAATTTGAAGTTTTTCTGTGTCAAACATGACAGTAAACTGAATATTTCTGTGTTGATCAGACAAAACGAGACATTTGAAGACGTTGTGTTGACCTTTAAGAAATTATAACACATTTTTCTTTATACATTTTAAAGACAAGACAGTTAATAGATTAGTGGATTATAATAATGGTTAGTTGCAGCCCCATCAGCAACTATTTCAATATGAGAATAATCATTTTTTTAATATGTAGCGAGAATATTTACCAATCTAACAGAATAGACAAGGACAGAAGAACGTTGCTCGTTGAAGCTGTTGTCACACCATCAGTAATAATTATACAAATGTCCAAACACAAAATATAAACACAATCATTTATGTATTTTTGGAGAGAAAACATGTTGTTCAGCTGGTCCTTTCTCTAAAGATCGTGAACCCAAACCAGACAGCGTCTCCAGAAGCGAAGCTAAAAACAGTCCGGTCCCTAAACAGACACTTTCACAAACCTTCTTACAAACAAGTATGTTCATACAATGACCTGATTGATCTAAATGGTCGATTAATACCTTTTTAAACAAGGACGTCCTTCAACTTTAGCTTGTCGAGGTACCTCCAGATCCACACAGTCTCTAAGACAAAGATACAAACAACCCTCAGATAGAAACACGTTCATGAGGTCAACTGGACTAGGACGTCACATTCAGTTGAAAACAACATTTGTAACATATATTTATTAAATGATAACCTATCAATCAGTTTTCTCTCACGTTGCTCATCTTTATTAAAGTTTCTCGTCTCTCTCTGCAGAGCTATCGTGGGTCGTCGCTGTTTCTTCCTGATCGGGACTCTCTACATGTATCGCTGCGTCACCATGTACATCACAACGCTGCCGGTGCCTGGAAAACACATGGTCTGCGCTCCCAAGGTACAAACACACACACACACATTAACTGTATGTTTACCTGTTGTTTACATACAGTTCACCATCAGTAACTGTTTTGTTTGTTTCTCTGTGCAGCTTTACAACAACTCGACCGGGAAGATCTGGAGGATTCTGAGGCTGATATCAGGAGGAGGTAACAGCAACAAACTATTGGGAATGATTGTTATAAACTGACAGCTTTTCTTTCATACTTTGACTGTGAAACAGGCATTCAATTGTGTTCTGTTTGGTATTAAAAATGTCTTTAAAAGTCTTAAATGTAACTTGAAGCCTGTAAGAAGTAAATTTAATGTCAGTTTACTCGCGTACAGCGAACTGAAGCTCTTGCTTATCATGTGTTTGTTTGTTTGTTTGTTTGTTTGTTGCATGCAGGTTTGTCTCTGACTGGTTCCCACTTGATGTGCGGTGACTTCCTGTACAGCGGTCACACCGTCATGTTGACTCTGTCCTACCTCTTCATCAAAGAGTGTGAGTGTACACGCACACACACACAACACACACACACACACACACACAACACAACACACACACAACACAACACACACACCTGCTGTTTTCTGATTTATTTCAGTTTAAATTCACTTTACTGCTGCTGCTTTCCTCAAATTAATTATGATGCAGGTTGACTGATATTTGTTGGGTCATTTGTGGAAAAATGACTAATCTGAACTGATTATAATGAGACACTCATCATTATCATTTAAACTCTTTACTGAAAAACTTTAACCTGTTAATATTTCCTCTGAATCTCTGAATGTTGAATGTATTAAATAGCTGAGATACTAAAGAATGAGGTTAAAGTCAAAATACTTTGAGGAAAAATTGTTGTAATGTATTAAAATAATAATTTTATTATAACAACATCATGACTTTTTTCTCATATTACAACTTTATCCTCAAATTCAGTTTGTTTTCTCTCTGAACACTGGCCGTAAAGGAATTTTAAATAGAATTTAGTGGCATCTAGCGGAACAGACTTGGCAGAAATGGAATATAATATTCATAAGTATGTTTTAATTAGTTTATAATCACCTGATAATGAGAATCGTTGTGTTTTCGTTAATTAGAATGAGCCTTTATATCTACAGAGGGAGCAGGTCCTCTTCCATGGAGCCGCCATGTTTCTACAGTAGCCCAGAACAGACAAACCAAACACTGACTCTAGAGAGGAGCTTTAGTGTTTTTCATGGGTTTCGTGGCCACTGTGGGTTCTACTACCCACCTGGAAGGGTGAGGGGTATTCTGCAACCTCACCACTAGATGCCACTAAATCCTACAGACTGGTCCTTTAATACTCATCAGAGTAAAAGTACAAATAAACATTATGACAGATAACAGTGATGAAGACATTTATACAAATAGTAAATAAACAGATCAACCCCCATAAAATAATTAAAATATCTCAAAAACAACAACATGAGTCGTTGTCTGAATGTGATTTCTGGTTGTTTTTATTTGCTGCAGACTCTCCGCGCTGGATGTGGTGGTATCACTGGTTCTGCTGGTTGCTGAGCGCCTCGGGAGTCGTCTGCATCCTGATCGGCCACGAGCACTACAGCATCGATGTGGTGATCGGATACTTCGTCACCACCAGGACTTTCTGGTGGTACCACACCATGGCCAACACACATGTAGGTGTACTTGTCCTTATAAATGTGACTCGATATTTATTAACGTCGACAGTCTAATCTAATATTTTCAGTTGGATACAAGGCTCCTACTTGAGTTTGTTTATTTATTTGCACAGGTTAAAATCAAATGCATACAAACAACATGAAAAAAATCTGTGTAGAGAGATGGGATTACCTCTAATAATAATAATAATGATAATAATAATACAGATAAAATATAAAAACAAACGTGTGCACACATGGATTGTTATCTACACAGAAACATAAATATATGTGTAGAACACACACACTCAACACTGGTAGATTACAAGAATGTTTTAAATGTTTAAATAATATACACACAAAAATACCTTCTTCTGATATAACATGGCGCGTTACATTCATAGACTGTGTAAAAATATGGACGTAGTTACCGTGACGTCACCCGTTGGTTTCTGAAGAGCGGTTTTGAAGCTCAAAGCGAGCCGCTCCGGCCGTCGCCATCTTGGCAGTGTGTGACGCTGCCTAACTCCCAGCCAATCAAAAATGGGCAAAGAGGCGGGCCGAATGGCTGAAACGAGCCACCTAGCGGCTGGCGGACCTGTCACTCAAAGCAGCCATGTCCTTCATTATGCAGAACTTTACAGCTTAATAAAACTTAAACGGGTGAGTTATAAAAAAATTCACCCCCCGTACAGTTGTCATGAAAGAGGAAATTAGCTACAGAGACCAAAACCGTTGTTTGTACCAGACTGTAAACATGTTTATTTCTGCTGTAAAGTTGGACATTTTAACATGGGGGTCTATGGGGATTGACTCGCTTTTGGAGCCTCCAGTGGGCATTCAAGGAACTGCAGTTTTTGGCTTCATTTTACAGCCCCGGAGGTTACCGCTTGGTTACATTAGATACTTTATGAATCCCAAAGGTAAATTTAAAATAATAATAATTTATATTTAGTATTATTAGTATTTTTATTACTTGCACACTGCATATACTGTTTCCACTATGAACATTTGCAGATTCCAGGTCAATATTTTGTACATTTCATTTCATTCTCTTTTAAACCTGTAGCAGCTGTTCTCACTTAGAATATATTTTACATATATTTTTTATTGTAAATTTCCTCCCTTAAAATCCCAATCTTTGTTAGATTTTTAACCTGTGCAAAGAAACGCAACATTAAAGACTGCAAAATGCAAAATCTGTCTCTCTTTATGTAATTTTGTCACTAATATTCTGTGTTTTTTTCTGCTCAGACGCTGCGTCACGCGCCCAGCAACTACCTGTCGAGGACGTGGTGGAACGTGGCCTTCAATTTCTTGGAAAGGAACGTTCAGACGACGGTTCCCATCGTGTTCTCGTGGCCGGTGGCGTTGCCTTCTTCCTGCAGGCAGCGGTACAGGATGGTGGAGGGCGGGAGGGACGAGTGACGTTGGAGAGGAGAGGAGATAACTAACCTGCCCTGAGCTGAATCAGCCTCCATCCTGAACCACGTGAGTGGACAGAGAAGAGGGCGACGGAGGACTTTAACATCAGTTTATTTATTAAAACCGGCATTTACACCTCACTGAGGAAGAGGAGAAACTGAAAGGAGGAAGAGGAGGTGTTATTAAGTTTACATTATTATGACCACCTGGTATTTATTTATCAGCATGTTTTATCACCAAAATGATAATAATAATACAGTCAGAGGAGGCAGAACAAGGTTTTGACTCCTCTAAGAGGTAAATTAAAAGCCTCAATCTGCTTTCAGAAAACATCAAAATCTACTTGATTTTCTTGGACGATACAAACACAAATATTATTACTGTTTAACATTGACTGTTGTGCATCAGAAGGACACACAGCAACACAACACAACCTTTTAAAATACAAGAGATTATGAAAGGAACCACAAATTAAACTTGTGTAAAACACTATAAGGTTAAACTCATAACCTGATAACGGTTTGCGAATCACTGGACGTTTACTCACAATACTTCTTTTGTGTCTTTTGTGTGATGATAAACATCCGTCTTTGTCAAATTTGAAGGTTTAAATTAGTTTCAGATGTCATAAAAGTTTGCAAAAGTGCCAGTAAACCAATTTCATGGTGCATGAATCCAGATTACTGTCCTGCAAGTTATGAAAGTTTGAGAGTCCAACATCTCGAACCTTTGACCTGCTGCAGCTTCTCAGATGGACGTAAGTTTTATGGTCTTCAGCCAACAGGATGCTGCTCAAACACCAACAGATCAACCAACTGAACTGGTGAAAAGCATCTTTCACACACAAGGCCAATGAAATTTCTCTTATCAACAACAACAAACTTTATCTGATTTAACAAAACAGGGATTAGTCAGGGTTACTTAGTGCTCACTAAGGTTACTTTCAGAATTATTAACAGGTTTTCCTACTAAATCATTTTAATCATTTAACAGTTGTACAAACTAAATATGATTATATTTACAGGACAGATGATGGGATAAAGATGGCTGAAAAGGAGCAGTCTTTCCAGGATTTCTTTTCTTTTGGTAGAAAGTCGGTCTAGCTTTAGCAACAGCTGTGTAGCCAAGATGGCTGCCACAAAAAAACAATTTGTGGCTTTGATTCCTGCAGTCAGAACTTGACACGTCTGGATTTGTTAACAACGAAAATGTCATTAAAACCAAAGTTGATTTGTTGCCAACAACTTTCATTTGAAGATTTAGACTTTTACTCAGACTTGCTGTGGAGTGAAGATTTTGGGGGTTAGCCGCCCACTAGCTCATTGACCTAAACGATTGTTTTGATAATGCCAACGCTAAAAAATGCATTTAGCACATATGAAAGGTAAATTTGACACCTACCAGCAAAGAGAAAAGTTTAAATATTATTATTGCTGATTATTATCGTTTTGTCATAATTGCCAGAAATAAGCACCAAAGCTAAACTGCTAGCTACAGCAGCAGTTCACAATGCTAACAGCACAAGTCTCAAAAGCACAAAGCTTTGGTCATTGTCACTGAGTTGTGTGCCATTAGCTACATGCTAGCTCATAATAGTGTAGAACAATTTTGATGTTTGTCATCCATTAAAGCTAAATGTATCACCTCCCAACCAAGAAATCTGAGACTAAATGTTTAAACATTGAGATGATTTACTGTTTGTTCTGAAAGCTAGCCATGTTTTTTTGGACCAAAGCTAAACTGCTAATGACTTAACATTCATGGTGCTAACAGCAGTTGGGTCTTCATTAATGTGGGAGTGGAAGCTTGTGTCATTTAATTAGGTTAAATTAGCCACATGCTAGCTCATTATTCATAACAATTGTTTTGATGATGCCAACTAAATAAATAAAGGTTTAAAATACATGAGAGGTAAATTAACAACCGTCCAACAAAGAAAACTGAGACTAAATATTTAAACACTGAGATTATTTCTCAGTTTGTTTCATAAACTAGCCAGAGATTCAAGACCAAATCTACTGATTGCTAAATTGCTGGCGATCTTAACATTACCAGCGCTAACTTGAGCTTGGTTGTCATCAGTGTGAGAGTTCTTGAGCATCGTTGTATATATCTGTCTATACTTGATTATTGTTAAGTTATATTTTCATGTCAAAATGAGTGAGTGAGACACTGAGCTCACGGTGGTTGTTTTCATTTTTTTTTTACTGTCTTATTTTTTTTCATTCTTTATTATAAAAGGAATCAATGAAAATAACAGTCTTTAAACTTTGGATTTCACTAAGAGTCCCTGAAAACTGCTGCTGATTTAAAGTCGGACTGATGAAGGCTGCCGTTCCATAAAGCTACAGTTACTTGTATAAAAGTGTTACCCAATGCTTTCTACAACAGTTTGTTTTCTCAGTATGTCTTTATTCATTATGTTTGCTGACTTGAACACATTGTCACAATCTGTTTCCTTTGATAATAAATAAATTATTTTCAAGAACCAGTATTGATGATTGTTCTGTTCTCATAAGGAAATGTAGTAGATTTTAGCCACTAGCTAAAGGCACTGAATATGCACATAAAGGAACAATTAAAATATGTGGTATGCATTTAAATGGCAACACTATACTTGAAAACCATGTGGGGCACAGTTGAAATGTGGATCCTGCAGGCCATGATGATGTGATGTTGGGATGGAAAAGGAGCTCTGTACATAACACATGAAAATTTTAATTTGTTCTTACAATATATGACGAGTTATTACATTTTTAACTCCAAATATTCCAACTCTAGAACAGACGTCCATCAACCGAGCATCAGTCCATCCACTGCTGACGTTTCCTCCCTCTGGTGACTCTTCATGTGTGTTTTCACACAGTGACTCTGGGTGAAGGCTTTGTCACACAGAGAACATTTGTACGGTCTCTCTCCGTTGTGCGTCCTCATGTGAACAGTCACGTACTCTTTTTTCTTAAAGGTTTTCCCACAAACCCCGCAAACAAACGGTTTCAAGCTTGAATGCGTCTTCTGATGGGATCTGAGAACGTTCCAGCAGCTGAAGGTTTGTCCGCACTCTGAGCAGCCGTACGGTCTCTCCCCACTGTGGATTATCATGTGTCTCTTCAGAGCTCCTCGAGACGACATCCCCTTGCCGCATTCGCCGCACATGTGCGACCTCTCCTTGTTGTGTGTTTCCAGGTGAGCTTTTAACTCACCTGGTCTGTGGAACGTTTTGCAGCAAACGTGGCAGAGGTGCGTTCTGCTTCTGTCTGTGTGGATTTTCTCGTGTTCTTTCAGTTTTCCGGGAAATAAAAAATGTTTCCCGCAGACCTGACAGCTGTAACGTTTCTCCCCAGTGTGAAGCAGCATGTGTCGGGTTAAAGATCGGAAGTCACTGACAGATTTACCGCACTCTTTGCAGCGGTACGGTTTCTCACCTGTGTGGCGTCTCATGTGAATCCTCAGCTGCTGTGGGAAACCAAAAGACTGGTGGCAGATGTCACATTTGTGTGGTTTATCCTCCACGTGCTCCCACTTGTGATTCTTCAAACCCGACTTATGAGTGTAAGCTTTATGGCAGACGTCACATTTGTACTGTCTCTTTTCTGTGTGAAGACTAGCGTGCCTGTTTAGACTAGAAACAGTCATGAAAGACTTTCCGCAGATGTTGCAGCTGTGAGTTTTCTGGTGACTTTGAAGGTGACTCCTCAGCTCCTCTGCAGACTCTGAATGTTCTCCACACACTCCACAAACTCTCTCTGGATCGTCCACATGACTCCAGACGTGTTTTACCAACATGTTCGTCGACGTGCACAGAACTGTGCAGACTTTACAGGACAGAAGAGCATCACTGTTCTCAGTCGACGCCTTCGGAGACGAATGGATCCGTTTGCTTCTCTTTGTTTTGACACCTGAATGTTTGACTTGTGGCTTCCTCGCTGTCTTGGATGAGTTCGGTTCAGGTTCACTCTCCTCCAGCTCCTCATCACACTTGTCTGGTTTCCAGTCACCATCTCTGTCGTCCACCATCACCTCCTCCTCCTCCTCATCATCATCATCATCGTCCCCTTTGCTCTCAGCTGCGGGGCAGGAAGAAGAAATGGCTCTAATTTTGTCCGGCTCTGATGTTCCACAATCTTCTCCGTCATCACCGTCCTCTGTTTCCTCTGTTTCTTTGTTGTGGGAACTGATAATAGAAAATAAGGAGTTTGATGATTTACATGAACCTTTGTGTTTCACAGTATCAAAATGTGCTTACTGGGGATACTTGTTTAATGATAAAATGGTTGCCAGCTTCTTTTGTGACTCACCTTGCATGCGGCCTGGTTTCATCACTTCCTGTCAGTGCTGAAGAGGTGGACAGAGCGTCATTGGCGGCTTCGTCTTTTCTCTGTGGAGGAGGAAGTCGCTCCTTGCTGATCAGGGATTTCTTTGCTGTCTGGAAGAAATCAACAGTTTTAAAAACCAACTGAGATTAAATTACATTTTTTTTTATCTACTACAGCAACATATCTGCTCTGTAAATCACTTGGCCTGTTTTCTCTTTTGAGAAAAATATCAGAAACCAAAAGGGAGAAATTTATATTTGATATTTTTGGTTTTGTGATGGCGCCCCCTAGTTTTACATTAATTTGATGTGATGCTGTTAGTTATCTGCTTTCGTAGCTGGAGTCTTTATTTCCATACATTGAATCAAATCCTTTCATGAAGTCATAACGTGTCGTTCTACCATCAGCAGAGCAGACGTCACACTGAGCCTGATTGCATCCTGCTCCACAACACAACAACCCACATTAGCTTCCTGCTAAAGTCTCCTTCTGATCTAACTTACAAACATGAACACACGTCTTGTCCTGCAGCTTGTTGAACGACTCAACTGAACATCCCACTCGGACCTTCGGCTCTCGACAGGAAATGAAACAGTTACACAACTTGACAAACTACCTTCAGTCGAATGTAAAGAGCCGATCTTCCTTTCCCGGTGGACTTGATGGACCTGTGGACCTCCTCTGGCGTCAGCGTCTTTACTCTCAGAGGCTGTAGTCTCTTGCATTTGTCAGTCAGGAAGACATCGAACGGTCGGTCACCTCCAGGCAGCTCAGGGAAGGTGGACCTCAGCAGATCCAGGAAGTCGGCCTCCCTTAGGCCACGAGGACACGTCAGCTTCTGCACTGGATGTTTGTAGGCTGACGCAGAGACACATTAAACTGAATTACACTCAATTATCCTTTTACAGATTTTTAGGGGGATTAAACTTTTTAGATTTACCTCTTTTTGAGAGCACGTTGGTCTGCATGTCCTTCAGCAAGCAGACCCTGAGTTGCAGTGAGTGCCGTGTTTTTGTGTTTGATGACTGTGCTTCATCGTCCTCGTCTGGCTTCCCGTCATCATCTCTGACATCCTCGTCACCAGCTTCCCCTTGGCCGTCCTCTGCAGAGCTGAAAGATGGCGGTAAAACCGGGCGTTTCCTCTTTGATGCGTCGGTAGCGCTCTCGTCTGGTTTCTGGTCCTTATTTCTGTCATCGTCCACGTGATTCTCCTCCTTGTCAGCTGCGGAGTGAGCAGGAGAGGGCGCCGGAGAGTCACTGGTGGGGTCTAGTGAAGTACCGCCATCATCATCATCATCATCATCCTCGGTTTCCATCAGCTGTATTCTTGCGCTGCTGGGCAGAGCGTCTTCTTTGTTGATCTCAACTCTTGAAACAGGATTGCTGCAGGAACAAGAAGTTTCATTACATACATGGACAATATGAATATTTACCAATTCTTTGATGGTTGTGAACGTTTCTTATCAACTTACACAACTTACTGTGCAGGTAACACATCCATAAAACTCAACAACACTTTCCTCTCATGTCTCTTTTCCTGCTTTCTAGTTGTAACCGTTGCCGTCTATAAACTTGTGCAGCATTCGGTCCTTTACGGCTACATTCATGAAATTATTCAAATAGAAATTAAAGATTGAAATATGAATATATTTATTTTAATAAGTGTGTATTTATATGCTGATTTCTGTAATCTATGTGATTATTTGCACGTATTTAACTAACGTGCTCCATACTGCCACCTAGTGTCCTGCTGGTCTGTGGCAGCAGGTAGTAATGATGATTCCCTTTAGTTACCTCGTATGTTTCATGGTGTCATCGCTGGTTGTCATGGAGACGGTCAGAGAATCGGCTGTGTTGTCACGTTCTCTGTCTTCCTCACAGGTCTGCTCTTCATCTCCAACCTGGAAAAAAGTAAATAAATCAATATTAGAGCTGCTACGATCAGTCGATTGATCAACAACAGTCTCTATTAGTTAGCTTAACTTGCTACATTAAAGGTTACAGCTGCAGTTATCCTATATTTTTCTGATTGTCATCAAATAGAAATAAGAAGATACATCAGGCTTTGGAGACACACACAGTACTTGTTAGTAGATCAGTTCATTGTTGGTTTGAGTGTTTTCAGACCACCTACCTTTGCTCGGATATACAGGGCTGATCTTCGTCTCCCGGTGGACTGGATGGACCTCTGGATCTCCTCTGCTGTCAGCGCTCCAACTTCCAGTGGCCACAGTTTCTTGGAGGCGTCGGCTGTGAAGACGTCAAACCGTCCGGTCAGCTGAGGGAATCTGGACCTCAGCAGGTCCAGGAAGTCGGCCTCCTGCAGGCCACGAGGACACCTGACGTCCTGCACCGAAGACCTCGTCACTGAACCGCAAACAAATCCATGAAAACGTTCAAGGAATAAACTCAGTTTGAAGGTTCTTTGTTCTGAATGAGAGTTTGAGGCTTCTACCTTGTGAAGACCTTTGACCCTGCACGCTGGTCACGGAGTCCTTCAACAGACAGACTCTGAGATTTAAAGGTCCAGATCTCCGGTTCTTCCTCTTCACAGACTGACCTCTGCAAGAAAACAGACAAATCAAGGAAAACGTAGTTCTGTGTATCAGGAAACACTTCAGTCTCACTTCAATGGAAACGTATTAATTAGTGACATTATGTCAAACTGGAACCTGGTGTTTGATGTCTGATCCTGCTGGTCTGGACTGGTACTCTGTACTGGCTCTTCAGCAGCCTCCTCCTCATCTTCACCCTCCTCTTCCTCAGTGTGGTGTAAGACGTCCTGGCTCCAGCTGTCCTCCCAGTCTGAACAAAAGAAGGATTGCAGATTATTTACTGTTTATTGTCATTTATTTATTTCTAATAAATAAAGATAATAAAACTTATTTTTAATTAGTTTATTGATTTTAAGAGATGAATATCAGGCTGTGACCAACATCTGTTCTCGTTATATTTAATGATTATTTTCATTATCAATGAATCTTTGGATTATTCTGTCGATTAATTGATTAGTAATTTGGTCCATAAAATTGTGAAAATTGTGAAAAACATCGATCAGTGTTTCCTAAAACCCGAGATGACGTCATCAAATGTTTTGTCCCAAAGATCTTCAGTTTACTGTCAAAGAGACTAAAGAAACCAGAAAATATTCACATTTTAGAAGCTGAATCAGAGAATTTGAACTTTTTTTACTCAAAACAATTAATCGATTATTGAAATAGTTGGTGATTAATTTGATAGTTAGCAACTAATCAATTAACCGACTAATCGTTGCAGCTGTAATTATAAAACACAGACTCCTAAACTCAGAGCTGATCCTGAATATTGATCCGATGCTCATATTCAGAGTTTATCTTGCTTTCTTTATTTGACTTTTAATATTAAATTGGAGCATTTTTTTTGCATAAATATCGATTTATATTGTGGATTTTTTTCCAATTAGAGTATTAGATGGTTTCTATCTTGAGGTTTGTGCTGTTTTTCTGGTTTTTACTGGTTTATTGATTCTTGTGGACTCTGATCACTCACCTGTCTCACATGATGTAAACAAGTTCCTGAAACAGGGATAATTAAACAAATATATTGTTTAACCAAACATAAAGAGCACTGTGAGGACATACGTGTCTGCTGTGTGTGCTGCTCTTCCTCCTTTTCAGGGAGTTTATCTCCACCAGCCTCCTCCTCTTCCTCACATACAGGTAACAGTCCTTCATCATCTGGATCAGAGATGAAGCTTTAAACAGGTGGTGGAAGACGTACTGACACCTTTTACTTCAGTAAAACTACAGTATAAAAACACTCCTGTACAAAAACCTCTAAACTGTGTTCAAGTGAGTGAATCTACTGAGTTACTTTGTTTGCTGCTTTGTTCTCTTCTTGCAACATTATCTCTATAATTCACCGACCTATCCTGCAGAGTTTGACCTGAGGCTGCAGGAGAACCTCCAGCTGTCTCCTCTGCCGGTCGATCTCCTGTCTGAAGCCCGAAGCCTCCTCCTCGTACCCGGCTACGGTTCTCTCAACAACCGCTAATATTTCCTGCGCGGCTGTGGTCAGTTTGTCTGCGATCATTCCTCTCAGGATCTCCGCTTTAGACACTTTACAGTCCGCAAAGTCCACCGAGGAAACATAGATCACGTTTAAAGTCTCCATCTTCTGTTTAAAGAGACATAAGTTTGTCTGTTGGCTTCTTCCGCCCTCAGTTTGTTTTTGGTGCAATCACAAATGTCGCCCGACTGGAAAACATTCAAAGATCACACAAAAGTTCCGCTCCAATTTTTATTTTTTAATAATAATAATAATAATAATAATAATAATAATAATAATAATAATAATAATAATAATAATAAAATGTATTTATATAGCGCTCATAAAATTAGAGATTACAAAGTGCTTTGCAAGGACAAAATGAAAAAGGCAAAACAAACAAACAAAAAACAAACAAACACATGCAGACAAATAAAAGAATTAATTTATGTGAAAAGTTCGAGTTTAAACTCAAATATTTTTTTCATATGAGGCCCAAATACTCTTACATAGAGACTAAAGAGAATAAGGTAAAAAAAAATAAATAAATAAATACATTTTCAGAAAACGTCAATAATAAACATAAAGTAGAATTTTCACCTTTCTGACAATATCAACAACAACTGAAAATGTATAAATGTTGGATTTATGGCAGAGCCGTTGTAATGAATTGCATTAGATTGTACAGGTGTACCTAATGACGTGGCCTGTGGGTGTACATATACATATATTATGGTTTTTATTATTAAGCAACATACATGTCGTCCACATCGTCAGTGTTGTGGACACTTTTGGACACACTGTTTGAAGTAAGAAATTAAAAACTGAAAAATTTTGATTTCTTTCATACAAAACAGATTTATTCAGTGAGGAACATAAAGTTTCTGTGTTTTAATTCATTTTAGATTCAGGCCAGAATTTGTAATCAAAGTAACTTCACTACATTTTACTGGACAGAGATCAGAACATGGTGTGTGTTGTTCTTCACATGTTGTCTCTTCAGAGGTCTCATCCAGCACTCAGAGTCCAGCTGCAGGAAAAACAACAACAGATCATTTTAGTCTCAGCTCAGAGGGATTTACACACACACAACAGAACAAAGTCAGGGGTCGTCATGCCCGAGAAACACTTCTATACATGTGTGTGGATGGGAAGGCATTATATCTCATGTCTAATTATACAATTTATAAATTGTCTATTAGGGTACACACATGCAAATCAATTGGTAAAACCATATGTTTACATGCAAAAGCTGTAATGTAATGTAGTTTTTTAAATTATTTACATATTTTAATATATTCTGACTAACAATTTTGCAAACCAAAAGTGCGGAAAACAAGAAAAACAGACCGTTCTTATGTTTTTATTTCAGGAGGCTTCTGTCTGTCCTTCAGTCTTTGGTACTTTTTTTATTAACATGTCAGTTGACTCAGAATTTTCTAACTATTAACTCATGCAGTTCATTTTTATTTCATTACAGCAGTTTTTATTTCACAACACAATTTTTCTTCATGACTGTTTTATCTCAAAGTGCAAACTGTCATCAGAGAGACATATGATCATTTGTTTCATGTCTTATTTATATATATTTAATATTGAACAGATTGAGGTACTGTAAGATACCAAGATGGAAATAAAAGAAGAATGTTCTTTTAATACTTTGACTGTTTCTTTGTTGTGTTTTGGGGTTTTTTCACCCTTTAAGAAGTGGCACCTTGTTCACATTAAGGAATAGTTCAACTATGGGCACCTAGTTATAGTTAAAAGTGGGGGTGCAAGATTAGTGACAGAGAGAGTTACAGGTGTGTCCGCTAGGATCCTCCAGTAACACGCAAAGTACACAGACAAGTATGTGAACAATTCTGTTTACGACGCAGCTGGTTGTCTACACCACTGCATGGTTAAAAAGCAAGTACAACTCTGGCTTAATGAGTTGAGTTTGAGTTCAATACTTTCTTGCCGAGAGTTAGATAAGAAGATCAATACCGCTCTCCTGTCTGTACGCTAAATATGAAGCTACATCCAGCAGTTAGCTTAGCTTAGCATAAAGACTGGAAACAATGGGAAACAGCTAGCCTCGCTCTGTCTAAAGGTAACAAAATTCACCTCATGAACATGTCTCAGCTCAGTCTTGTTTGTTTAGTACAAAAAACCCCATAAAAATAGAAATTAGGACATTTTACAGGGGTTTATGTGACGGGCTATTTACTGCATGTGAGTTCAGCAAAGATAAGCTAACTGGATGCTAGCTGTCACTTTATTTTTACCATGCAGACATAAGAGTGATATTAATATGAATATCTCACTCTCTAGAAGGAGTCAGAAAGTGAATAAGCATATTTCCTAAAATGTCAAACTTTGGCTTTAAAGTTGAAGTAGTGTTTTCTTTCTTTTAACCCGACCTGGGACAGCTTCCTGCTGGCTCCGCTTCCTCTTCCTTTTACCCTGGAAGGAAGACAAAGAGGGGAAATTAAAGTGCTTCCTGCCGCACATGCACATAGTATACATGGAGGATATACTGTACATACATAGTTATCTCTGGCCGACCATCCAGGGTAAAGCTGCATGTGGAGCAGTCTCTCCTTCTGGGCCAGATCGTAATATTTGGACTGTTCGGAGTGTGACAGAGCGTGCCACTGTGGAGGTAAAACAGATTATTAATTAGACAAACATATTTATAGATAAAATCATACAAAAGGAGAGATTACAGACCTCCACAAAGGCTGAATTTGTTATTTTAATATTTAAAGTTCATTCCAATATTCTTATTAGCAGCTGATTAGCTTAGCACAAAGAATGGAAACAGGTAAACAGCCAGCCTGGTTCTGTCCAAAGGAAACAAAATGAGCCACTGACATACTAATTAGCATGTTCTAATTTGTTTGTTTAATTCGCGTAAAAAATGTAAAAACGTCATTTTGTGGCTTTACAGAGGATTATGTGTTGGACTATTTCTTGACTGGGACCAGTAGCTTCTGAGAGACGCTGCTGGTTGCCTGGCAACTGCTCAGGGCCAAGAAATAGTCTGGCCCATAATCCTCTGTAAAACAACAACGTTTCATTCTTACACTTTGGTTTTTGTACAGATTAAACAAACAAGATATAACATTTCTTATAGTGAGCTTTTTAGAGGTGCTGGCATATGGATTCTGTTAACTTTGTTTTTTGCTAACTGAATGTAGATGAAGAAGAAGAGATTTCACTGTTTTTCTATTGTTTATATGTTTCATGCCAAGAATTTTTCAAAAAATACCTAAAGATTCTAGTTTGTTTCCAAGTCAGTTTCACATGTTGACAGATTGTTTTTTAACAGTGAGGATATGGACTGCATATGGTCCTCAATTGCATCATAGATCAGACTAGCACACACACACACACACACACACACACACACACACACACACACACACATACTTCTATCCTAAAGCCAAATCGTAACCCTAAAACAGCCCTCTGAAGGTCTGTCCCAAAGTGAAGGGTGGCCAAAATGTCCTCGTTTACCAACAATGTCCTTCCAAGGTCCAGAACTCAATAAGGTCCTCACAAAGATAGTCAGACAAGAAGACAGACATACACACCCTGCGTCCTAGGATGCGGTTGATGGCGGCGCTCTCTCTCTCTTGGCCCTCCTGCAGAACTTTGTGTCTCATCTCCTTCATATAGAGCATGAAGGCGTTCAGAGGCTTCTTCACCTGCACACCTGGCCTGCTGCTGAGGGGCGAGAGACATCCAGGAGAGAGAGAGAGAGAGAGAGAGGGGAGGAGGTTATCCAGACGAATCTTCTGTCACAGTGTAAGATTTCAAATACTACAGTAGTTGCAGTAGCAGCAGTATTAATAGTAGTAGGAACTGTAGTAGTAGTAGTTCTAGTAGAAATAGTAGTAATAATTGTAGCAACAGTGTTAACAGCAGTCAAAAAGTCAATTTATTTATGAACAAATGCTGACCAAAGTGCTTTACAGAGAGATTAAATTATAGGATTATTATAAAACACAGGAACAATCAAATATAAACACACAAATTATTCAATAAAAACAGACATAAATAAGATGATATGAGTAAAGTATGGAAGCATGGAATATCTTGATAAAATCATAATACAAACTTCATTGTACAAACAACAAATAAATTACAAACAAATAAAAGCCAGAGTGTGGTCAGACATGACTTCATGATGACAATTAAGAGGCTAAAGAGAAGAGACAGGTTTTAAAGGTATCAATGGAGCAGGAAGATCTAATTGTTAGTGGCGGACTGTTCCCCAGTTTAGGACCAATGACTGAACATGCTCGATCACCTTTAGTTTTCAACTGGGTGCGTGGAAATGGAGAGCAGTGATTGGTCAGCAGATCTGAGGGGTCTGGAGGTGGAATCAGGGATTACCTGGTGCCAGTCCCATGCAGTAGTAGTATCTGTAGTTTTAGTAGTAGTGGATGTACTATAGTAGCAGTAATTGTTGTAATAATATGAGCAGTAGTACTCACTGTAGTTCCATTAAAAGCAGTAATAGTATTAGTACTGTATTAGTAACTACTACCGTACTGTTACAACTACTACTACAGTAGGACTACAGCTCCTACCGCTATTACTACTAATACTACTAATACTACTTATACCACTACTTATATTACTACATCAACTACTACTGCTGCTGCTACTACTCATATTACTACAAGTACTAGTAGTAGTAGATGTAGTAGTTGCAGTACTCATTCTTGTTGTTACAATAGAAGTAGTAGTAGGAAATAGTCGTAGTAACAGCAGTAGCAGTAGGAGATGTAGTTCTAGTACTTTTAATATTATGTAGTAGAATTAGTAGAACTTGCGAAGGTTGCTTTGGTGGAAGTAACAGCAGCAGTAGTATCTGTATTTGCAGTATCAGTAGTTGTTGTAATAATTTAGTAGCAGCAGAAGTAGTAACTTTAGTAGGAGTAGTACCTGTAGTAGTATTTTAGTATAAAATAGTAGAATTAGTAGAACTACTGTTGCTTTGTAACAGCAGCAGTAATATCTGTATTTGCAGTATCAATAGTGTTAGAAGTAGTACTATCTAGGAGATTTATAAAAACATGAAAATCATCCCAAGTCACCTGAACACACCTGAACAAACTCACCTTGTGATGCTGTTGCCATGGTGGCAGGGGTGTGTCCTGGAATGGGCTGCACTGATTGGCTGGCTGTACGGGGAGGACGGAGGGAAGTGTCTGTCGCTGTAGAGGAGGAGAGGGATGAGAGGATGGACAGATGACTGCAGAGACACAGAGAGAGAGAGAGAGAGAGGAGATTCAATTTACATTTTATTGAATTTAGGTCGCTCCCTGTCTGCCTATTTGAAAATGACAAAAGTTAATTTCACATTCATAAAACATCACATAAAAGTACTTGATTGTAACAGAAAGTACTATCTATCTATCTATCTATCTATCTATCTATCTATCTATGTATCTATCTAAAGAGACAGTAGCTTGTAGATTTTGTTTTGCCTTTCAGCTGTTTTTTCCAAACAGGCTAACATACTAACAAGAAGAACAAAACACACAAACACACACACACACACACACACACACACACACACACACACACACACACAGTTGCATTTCAACCATTTCAGAAGACATTACATTGACTTACATTCATTTCCTGGAGACTTACCACAACCACTACTTGCCTAACCAAACCTTAACCTGGGGACTAGCTTTTTGTCCCCACAATGTGACTGTGTAAACAAATGTCCCCACAACATACAATAAGTATACACACACACACACACACACACACACACACACACACACACGCACACACACACACCCTTGGGGAAGTGAAGCCCTCAGACTCTCGGGGTCACATTTAACACTGATCGTGTCAGAAGGGGAACATATTGGCTTGAAGGGATAGCACACACACACACACACACACACACACACACACACACACACACACACACACACACACACACACAGCCGTCCACTCACAGCAGCAGCAGTCTGAGTGTCTGTCGTGTTGTGTCGCCCCCCGTTGGTCAGATTCAGGTACTGCTGTTGAGGTGGACACCAGTCAAACACCTGAGGTTTACCTGAAACATCACAAATAAAGACAGGACTCATGTTTTAAAACCCTTCAGCTCAGGTTGAGGATGTTTATGTTTAGTCATATTTAGTTTCCACACCGCAGGTCGGTCCTGCAGGGTTCAGGTTCTGTCCGCTCATCAGTCCGATCTCCTGAAACCAGATCAATAATCAGTTAATTTATACTCACTGAGGCAGAAGATCAGTCAAGCAGTGGTACATAACTGAATGATGAATCAATGACTGAATTAATTAATAGACATCTGGTGATTAGTATTAATAATCAGGTAATATTAAAAGTATATTTGGATAAAATGACAACAACAATATAAAAATATCAAAAATAAACATTATTTATATTGCATATTCCACACAAAATGCAAAATAAATAATAAAATATCAGACAATTTAAATAACTATAACTAATAAAAAGTAAATAAATAATAAATTAATTAAATAATAAGTTAAACTATTAAATTCTAAGATTAAATTATTCATTGATTTATAAATATTGATGCAGATTAAGTGTATTAACATACATCACATTAAATACACATAACAGTATAAATTAAAATGTAAATTAAATCTTGATAATTATTATTATTTTACTAATAGTTAAAATTATAAATATGTCATGTTTGTACATGAAATACAATAATAAAATTATACCGTAAAAAGATGTATTTATATCAAATGTATTTTACAGCTACTTTTTGTCTTTGGTTGAGCACATTTTCTTTCTTCTACTTTACAGAGTAATAAGTAAAATAATATAAGTAATAATGTTAAATGTTTAATGTGTTTACACATCTTGGATTGTATTTAGAAAGAGATATTCATAACAAATAAATAAAACATACTTACCCCTCTGCTGAGCATCTGCTCCATCATGACAAAGAAAAAAAGACAGAAAAAAAGACTCTTTAACTGAGTTTACTTGAAAAAGTAAACATTTAAGTGATTTAATAATAACACTACTAATAATAAATAATTTATTAAATAGTACAGAAGGTTAGAAACGAGCGGAGAGGAAGAAAGAACTGATTCTCACATCTTCAGACTCAACAGACTGGAGGGATGAAATCATGATGTTTATGAACACACACGCTGTCAGTCACTTCCTGCCTCGGGTTCTTTTGTCTGCTCATAATAAAACAGATTATATTACAGGATTTTACAACCGTTTTATCAATGTAGCGTTTGATGATGTAATCTTTACATGTTGCACATTACCCCATTTATAGTAATGGTGACTTGTTTGCTTTTGTTTGGGTACTGACTTATTTATAGTTATTTAATTTTTATTTATTTACTTTCTTTTATTGTAAGTGTGTATGGTGGTTAGGCAGGTGGGGACGGGGGAGTCATTCCTGTTGGGTTTTATTGTTGAAAACTTGCACAGTGACGTACCTGCCTGTTGGTCTTTGTCTGTTTATGATCCAATGTACATTCATCAATAAAGTGTTGAAACTAAAAGTACACAGTCGAATTACAGTGTTCACATGACATTAACTATTATCAATCTCATGTCAGGATGTAGTTAGCCTAGCTTAGCATAAAGATTGGAAATGGGGCATTGGCTACAATCACCTCTAAAGATCACCAATTAACACATTATATATTGTTTGTTTAATCTCAAACAGATTTTTTGGCAAACACAGTGACTTCCCGGAGATATTTCCCAGAATAACAACTTTCCCTGCTTGTATATCTCGAGTGGGGAATTGCAAGTAAAAGCAGAGTTTTAAAAATGATCATATTTCCTCATTTCCTTGGAGAGGTCCATGCAGATAGTTTAGGTTTTATTTGGTCACATTTTGAAATATTTGTCTTTGATACAACACAATGGAGTTTCATTTGTCCAACCTTCAGATACAGTACCCTTGTTACTCTGGATTATCTGACTTCCCCCATCCTACTGTCCTTTTTAGACTCTGACCTTTCACCTCTTCCGCCCTCCCCCAACCGCTCTCCCTCTTGCTCTTCCCCCCAGGTTTTGTGGGTGTGTCAGGGGTGAGTATGCCTGTGGATTTGCCAGCACAGCTGTCAGAAATGTTTTGCTGCAACGCGTCAAACTGAATCAAAGTGCATAGAAATCACCAGCTGTGAAAACACCCCTGACTTCTGCCACGTTGACTTGTTGTATAAGATTATGAGCAAAACTCATGTATTTCAAATTTTTAGGTCTAAAAACTTTTATAACATGTATGTTTTCCTGCTAGATCTCTGCATGTGTGGTGACTGTCCTCTTGCTTTTGACACCAGACAAAACTGGAATAACAGAGAAGATGGCCTAAGTGTTCCAGCAACAAAAGAGTATTACAGCATCAGAGTATTTCTTAAGTACAAATAATGACCAAGAGGGAAAAAAATCAGTAATTCAAGGAAAGAAATTGCTAAATTAAAGATTGAGGATGAGGAGTGCATAAATTACTCATTTGAGGGAACTATTTATTAAAAACAATTTTCCCGATGACAGTGATAACAATAATTAAGTAATTTAAGGACACAATTTAGTGATTTAGTGCCGCTAATTATTAAATCAAGGTAACATTTGAAGGTATGAGCTATATATATATATATATATATATACACAGGTCCATCAAGTCCACCGGGAAAGGAAGATCGGCTCTTTACATTCGACTGAAGGTATTTGTCAAGTTGTGTAACTGTTTCATTTCCTGTCGAGAGCCGAAGGTCCGAGTGGGATGTTCAGTTGAGTCGTTCAACAAGCTGCAGGACAAGACGTGTGTTCATGTTTGTAAGTTAGATCAAAAGGAGACTTTAGCAGGAAGCTAATGTGGGTTGTTGTGTTGTGGAGCAGGATGCAATCAGGCTCAGTGTGACGTCTGCTCTGCTGATGGTAGAACGACACGTTATGACTTCATGAAAGGATTTGATTCAATGTATGGAAATAAAGACTCCAGCTACGAAAGCAGATAACTAACAGCATCACATCAAATTAATGTAAAACTAGGGGGCGCCATCACAAAACCAAAAATATAAAATATAAATTTCTCCCTTTTGGTTTCTGATATTTTTCTCAAAAGAGAAAACAGGCCAAGTGATTTACAGAGCAGATATGTTGCTGTAGTAGGTAAAAAAAATGTAATTTAATCTCAGTTGGTTTTTAAAACTGTTGATTTCTTCCAGACAGCAAAGAAATCCCTGATCAGCAAGGAGCGACTTCCTCCTCCACAGAGAAAAGACGAAGCCGCCAGTGACGCTCTGTCCACCTCTTCAGCACTGACAGGAAGTGATGAAACCAGACCGCATGCAAGGTGAGTCACCCAAGAAGCTGGCAACCATTTTATCATTAAACAAGTATCCCCAGTAAGCACATTTTGATACCGTGAAACATAAAGGTTCATGTAAATCATCAAACTCCTTATTTTCTATTATCAGTTCCCACAACAAAGAAACAGAGGAAACAGAGGACGGTGATGACGGAGAAGATTGTGGAACATCAGAGCCGGACAAAATTAGAGCCATTTCTTCTTCCTGCCCCGCAGCTGAGAGCAAAGGGGACGATGATGATGATGAGGAGGAGGAGGAGGTGATGGTGGACGACAGAGATGGCGACTGGAAACCAGACAAGTGTGATGAGGAGCTGGAGGAGAGTGAACCTGAACCGAACTCATCCAAGACAGCGAGGAAGCCACAAGTCAAACATTCAGGTGTCAAAACAAAGAGAAGCAAACGGATCCATTCGTCTCCGAAGGCGTCGACTGAGAACAGTGATGCTCTTCTCTCCTGTAAAGTCTGCACAGTTCTGTGCACGTCGACGAACATGTTGGTAAAACACGTCTGGAGTCATGTGGACGATCCAGAGAGAGTTTGTGGAGTGTGTGGAGAACATTCAGAGTCTGCAGAGGAGCTGAGGAGTCACCTTCAAAGTCACCAGAAAACTCACAGCTGCAACATCTGCGGAAAGTCTTTCATGACTGTTTCTAGTCTAAACAGGCACGCTAGTCTTCACACAGAAAAGAGACAGTACAAATGTGACGTCTGCCATAAAGCTTACACTCATAAGTCGGGTTTGAAGAATCACAAGTGGGAGCACGTGGAGGATAAACCACACAAATGTGACATCTGCCACCAGTCTTTTGGTTTCCCACAGCAGCTGAGGATTCACATGAGACGCCACACAGGTGAGAAACCGTACCGCTGCAAAGAGTGCGGTAAATCTGTCAGTGACTTCCGATCTTTAACCCGACACATGCTGCTTCACACTGGGGAGAAACGTTACAGCTGTCAGGTCTGCGGGAAACATTTTTTACTTCCCGGAAAACTGAAAGAACACGAGAAAATCCACACAGACAGAAGCAGAACGCACCTCTGCCACGTTTGCTGCAAAACGTTCCACAGACCAGGTGAGTTAAAAGCTCACCTGGAAACACACAACAAGGCGAGGTCGCACATGTGCGGCGAATGCGGCAAGGGGATGTCGTCTCGAGGAGCTCTGAAGAGACACATGATAATCCACAGTGGGGAGAGACCGTACGGCTGCTCAGAGTGTGGACAAACCTTCAGCTGCTGGAACGTTCTCAGATCCCATCAGAAGACGCATTCAAGCTTGAAACCGTTTGTTTGCGAGGTTTGTGGGAAACCGTGTGCGAGACAAGAACACCTGACGGTTCACATGAGGACGCACAACGGAGAGAGACCGTACAAATGTTCTCTGTGCGACAAAGCCTTCACTCAGAGTCATTGTGTGAAAACACACATGAAGAGTCACCAGAGGGAAGAAACGTCAGCAGTGGATGGACTGATGCTCGGTTGACGTCTGTTCTAGAGCTGCAACTAATGATTATTTTCATTAATTGGTTAATCAATTCATTGTTTGGTCAATAAAATGTTAGAAAAGAGTGAAACATATCGATCGCTTCCCAAAGCCCAAGATGACGTCCACAACCCAAACAAATGCATTTTACTGTCATAGAAGACTAAGAAGAAACCAGAAAAAAATCACATTTTAGAAGCTGGAATACGAGAATTTGGAATTTTTATCCTTTGAAAATGGCTCAGAATGATTGTAGAAACTCATAATGTAATCTGCCAATAATGTGAAAAAAATGGTGAGCCATTCAAATGCAAACCACATACAGTTGTTCCTTTATGTGCATTGTAGATGTTTTATGTACTGAAATAACGCCCACTGTCTCAGAACCTCATAAAAAGTCCAAAGCCAAAAACATAAACAAGATATTGGCCAGTCTAGTTCAGTCTATGAATGAATGAATAGTTTGTCAGGAATTGTATTTCTGTCTATAAATGGTAGTGGATCGTCCTGCTATGTTGGTTTCACAATGTGCTTCTTTTTTCAGAAACTAACTGAAAGTGCGTTGATGTGAACCTGTCAAAAGAAGAAAAAAGCTACTTCTTGCTTTCTTTAGATTACTTGCACAAACCTTTGATAAATAGTTTGTGTAATTTGCACACACACGGATACATACACTAATGAATGCTCTGAAAAACATACAGTAGATGGTAGATTTTGAAAATAGACTTCTGGAGAGTAAAAAAAAAAGAACTAACTCAGTTCTATATTAGAAGATATAGTAATAAAACATTTTTACTGCATGTGAAATAAAAATCCAATGAAATTTTCAGGTTTTACTGGACAGATACAAATGTATCTTCAGTCTTTTATAGAGACGTTTGTAGCCAACATTAGCAACGTGTTGGGAAGAAATTGAGTGGGATCAAACTCAATGCTAACATTAAACAGCTAATAACGCAACTGTACTGATTATTGATTCTTCACTGATGAGTATTTCTTTGTTTTACTTCTGATCGGTTTTATATAAAAAAAAATCAGTCTGAAAGGTAAGCAAAGCTAGAATAAAAAGTACAATATTTCCTGGTGAAACCAGGCGCTATTTTTGGCGCCCCGGTTCCAAAAGTAAAAATCGTTAATTTTTCCCATACATGTCAAAGTTTTAGCCTTTCTACAGCCTGGATCAACATAAAACTCTCTTTTTTTAAAATCATCAGTACAAAAGACGAACAATTTTTAATCTTTATCTTTTTAATCTTATCTGGTTCTTTGCTAAAAGGTCGAAGGTACAAGACTGGACATAAAAACCTAAAGGTAGAAGTTAATTACAACTCCCAAGGTGCTTTTCAGCAAGAAAAAGCCAATCACGAAGCTTAAAATTCGGTCACATGCCATTAGCAGCAACATAAGCTAACGACTATGATGTTGAGAAAACCGATTTTACAATCTTGAATCAGTTTACTTTTGATATCTTTGGGTTTTGGACTGTTGGTCGGGCAAAATAAGATCTTTCAACATGTCGCCTGTGACACTGAGAAATGATAACAGGCATTTTTTACTATCTTATAACGTTTTATAGATGAAACAATCGATCAATAGAGGAAATATTCAACATATATATTGATAATGGAAATAATTATTACTTGCGACTAAAATTGTTAAATTATATTCTTTGTGATATTAAAAACGTTTTAAATGTAATATTGTAAACGGTGCTGTGTTTTCTTTACAACTTCAAGAGCAAAGAGATTTTTATTCCATACTACTCAGATTCGCGCCCTTGGCGTCTTCTCCATAGCAACGGCGGCTGAGGCCCATGGGTATTGTAGTATTCTTAGCCATCCTTAACGGCCAAAATCACGGACAAAACGTTATTTCTCAAAAACGAAGTTGAAATAATTTAAACTGGCGGTCATAATATAAACATGATTGTTACATTATCCAGGAGAGTCCTGAGGTTCTGTGTTGAGTCATACTGAGGATATTGTTTAAAGAAATATGTTTTAACTTAAATGTTCTGGTCTGGTCAAACATCAGAAAAGCAGCGCCGGCTACATGTTCACTTGGTGATTCATTGGTGTCATTAGTAGTATTCATTTATATATATAAATACGGTGTAGTTAATATAATTAGATATAGATATTACTGAGGAAACCAAGGAATCTCACGGGCTTTTTTTTAGTTTCTAGTCGGACGGTATTTCCATGTGCTCAGCCCGTGAGTGTCTGGGTCGTGTCTAGATGGTAACCCTAGGTTTGCGGAAGATCTCGCGAGAATGACCATTTTAACCCAAACCATGATTTTTCTCTACCTTACTCTAGCCAGGTTTCTTTTGTGCCCAAACCAAGTCAGACCATAACCACGGCGTTGTCACGTCATAAACATCATTATTTTGTACAACGCATGTTTGTTTTTTTATTTTAAAAGAATGCAAATCTCGCGAGGGTTCCGCAAATCTACGATTTAAGGTTACTATTCAGAAACGACCGAGTTTCTGCCATATCTGCGGACAAAAACGTTTCTGACTAACTGTGAAATTATGTTTTATTGGACAAATGAGAAGCCAGCGGAGGCTGAGACACCCGACAGTGTCAGTAACATGTCTAAAGCGGAGATACTGAGAATAATCATCTCTGAGAAACTGGCAACAGCCGCGCAGGAAATCTTAGCGGTTGTTGAGAGAACCGTAGCCGGGTACGAGGAGGAGGCTTCGGGCTTCAGGCAGGAGATCGACCGGCAGAGGAGACAGCTGGAGGTTCTCCTGCAGCCTCAGGTCAAACTGGAGAGAATAATAGACAGTAAGTAAATAAATAAATAAACATCAATATGCTGTTATGTTTTTAAATCTAATCTGTTTTCAGTTTTCTGTTGTATTAACGTACAAGATGTCAACATAAAATGCCATTAACAAACTTGACAGACTTTCTTTAGTTATCACCAATCTGCAAACATCAGACTGACGTTGCTCACTTTTTAATTCTGCATACATTGAAACCACAGTTGCATTAAACACATTTTTTTTTCTTAAATGTGAAGTTGAAGATAAAATGCCAAAACATGTCACCTGCACATCAGCAGTTTCCCTTTGAAGTGTGTAAATGTCTCAGCAGAAATATGTTTTTTATTAAACCATATTTCCACAATCATCTCAGCAAAGACGTTTAATAGAAAAGTGATGATGTTGTCGTTGACACATAAACAAATTAAACTTTGCTTCCAGCTGCAGATCACTATGGGGTGATCATGGAAGAGGAGGAAGAGGAGGAGGAAGAGGAGCACAAACAGCAACAGAGTATGTCTGCACACTATTAACTGTAATAATAATCACTTGTGTTGGAGGACGTTTTGCTCTGTGGACAACAACGGAGGAATAAGATATATCAGACTTTCATTGTTGGTTTAGATTCAAACATGAAGAAAAATATCCTTTAAAATGTCCTGAATTTAAATGTATTCTTTTATTCTAATCAAAGATGTGACAAATCATCTTGTTTTGTACAATCTGCCTGTTGTTTGTAAAGACGGTGATGATGATGGTAAAAGAAATTCCGTGAGTTATTGATTACATTAAAGACATTAAAGTTCCCCTCTACTCAAACATTAGTTTTTCTTCTTGTTCCTTCAGTTGGATGTTTGTGCAGAGTTTGTTTTCACATTCATCTGCTTCTCTGTGCTCATTAAAAATCCTGTTTTAAGGGGGCGGGACTATGAGCAGGATTTGTGACATCACAAATAGTTTGGAAGCCAATCCTGGTCCAGTATTCAACTTACACAGGTGTGATGTGAAAACTTGAAGCCTCCAGTGCACAAACACTGATAATGGACTTTACAGTGAAGTAGCAGACATCTGGTGTCCAACAGGAACACTTTTGAAATGAAATATATTTGCATATTTATAGATTCAGGATGTTTTAATGAGGGAGAGGTACCGAAGAAGACTTGAAACTAGCGATTGAGTCCATAAACTCATTAGGAAAGTGTTTACTGAGGAAATAACTCAAGAGAGAAGTAGGGTCATTTTCTCAGAGACTTCTATACAATCAGACTTCTTCTTGGAGCCGGTGGAGTCGCCCCCTGCTGGCCGTTAGAGAGAATGCATGTTTAAGTCACTTCCTGTTTGGGTGGAAACAGTAGTGTAGTACTGTTTGTTGCCTTCAGGGCTACTGGTTGTACTGGACGTCATACACTGGAAAACGAATCCAAAAGCTGAAGAAATGTGACTTTTAATACATTCTCCTTTTATGTCCAGGTGTGGAGGACTCTGAGAGAGTGAGCCTCCTCAATAGTGATGAGGAAGAAGAAGGTGAAGAAGAGGAGGAGGAGGAGGAGCAACCAGCACTGAGGTAACAAGATTGCAAAGCATATTTCCATCAGTATCTGTTGTTGTTTAATGGGTTGATGAAGAGTACCTACCTGTAGCTGACAGCCTATTTGATGAACCTTTGTGGGGTCTCGCTCTCCTGATGATTTTATTTCTTTCTGTCGTCATACTGGTTCCTAAACAGGCCGATATGTTGGTGTTAGCATGTTTCCTTCTGTCAGATTAGCAGAAACTTTCTTGTAATGGAAGGAAAAACTCAGAGATCCAATTTAAAATACAAGTATGTCACTTCGGACCATAGACGGTATAAAAACATGGACGTAGTTAACGTGACATCACCCGTTGGTTTCTGAAGAGCGGTTTTGAAGCTCAAAGTGAGCCGCTCATGCAGTGCGTGACTCTGCCTAACTCCCAGCCAATCAAAAATGGGCAAAGAGGCGGGCCGAATGGCTGAAACAAGCCACCTAGCGGCTGGCAGACCTGTCACTCAAAGCAGCGATGTCCTTCGTTATGCAGAACTTTACAGCTTAATAACATTTAAACGGGTGAGTTATAAAAAAATTCACCCCCCGTACAGTTGTCATGAAAGAGGAAATTAGCTACAGAGACCAAAACCGTTGTTTGTACCAGGCTGTAAACATGTTTATTTCTGCTGTAAAGTTGGTATTTTAACATGGAGGTCTATGGGGATTGACTCGCTTTTGGAGCCTCAAGTGGTCGTTCAAGGAACTGCAGTTTTTGGCTTCATTTCTCAGCCCCGGAGGTTACCGCTTGCTTTGGATGGGATTTAAATGACAGGAGGAGCAGCGAGTTCGAGTTAAAAAAAAAAAAACAGTCGCTCATTGCATCTGTAATAATTAGATTTTACTAGATTACTAGATACTAGATATTACTAGTTTTAAATCACTGCAGCTCCTCTAGAGGAATAAATTGTGTCTGAATTGGGCTTTTAGGGTGAAATAACTTGAACCCCAGCGGTGTTGGAACCATTCTTGCCATGTTAAAAGATGCTCATAGGGACTTAAAAATAAATACTTTAAAAATAACTGCTAAATGTTTCTGCTTTCCACAGCAGCCATATTCAACAAGAAGAGGCCAAAAAAGAGGACGATCTGTCCAGCAGCTGGACATCACAGCAACAAGAAGAAGACGTGGAGACAGAGGGAGCTCACGACAAACCAAGTGATGATGTTGAAGCTGCTGAGAGCGAAGGTGACGGTGGTGATGATGATTATGATGAGGAAGAGGAGGAAGAGGAGGAGGAGGAGGAGGTGATGGTGGATGACAGAGACGGCGACTGGAAACCAGACAAGAGTGACGACGAGTTGAAGGAGGGAGAACCTGAACCGACGAGGAAGCGACAAGCCAAACGTGTCAAAACAAAAAGCAGGGAGCTGATCCAGTCGTCTCTGAACGCGTCGACTGAGAACAGCGACGCTCTCCTCTTCTGTAAAATCTGCAGAGTCCTGCGCGGGTCGACGAACATGTTGATAAAACACGCCTGGAGTCACGTAGGCAATCCGGAGAGAGTTTGTGGAGTGTGCGGAGAACACTCAGAGTCTGCAGAGGAGCTGAGGAGTCACCTGCAAAGCCACCAGAAGATTCACAGCTGCAACATCTGCGGGAAGTCTTTCATCAACTTAAATAGCCTCCGAGAGCACACTGCTGGACACACGGGACAGAAAACATATAAATGCGATATTTGCCACAAAGCGTTTCATCTTAAGATAAACTTGACTTCCCACCAGAAGGTCCATGTGGAGGATAAACCGTACAAATGTGATATTTGCCAAAAATCATTTAGTTATAAGGGGGAACTCAAAACTCACAGCAGGTTGCACACAGGTGAGAAGCCATATCAGTGTGACGTGTGCAGTAGATCTCTCGGTAGCCGTCGATCTTTATCCACGCACATGTTGATCCATTCAGGAGAGAAACATCACGGCTGCGAGGTTTGCGGGAAGCGTTTCAAACGTCTCCAAGATCTGAGAAGCCACGAGAACATCCACAAAGCCCGAGACAAACCGTATCTGTGCGAGGTTTGCTGCAAAGCGTTTCATTCAAGCTTCGGATTGAAGTCCCACCTGAAGACACACAACGCACACCAGGAGAGAGCGCACGTTTGCAGCGAATGTGGCAAAGGATTCACCTCCAAGATGAATCTGATGGCCCACATGAAGAGCCACTCTGAGGAGAGACCGTTCAGCTGCTCAGAGTGCGGTAAGTTATTTAAATTCAAGAATAACCTCAATGCTCACCTGAGGCTCCACACGGGACTCAAACCGTTCGTCTGTGGTGTTTGTGGGAAAACGTGTGGGAGACAAGACCACCTGGTGGTCCACATGAGGACACATAATGGGGAGAGACCGTACCAGTGCACAGTCTGCGACAAAGCCTTCACTCAGAGCCACTGTCTGAAAACACACATGAAGAGCCACCAGGCGGAAGAAACGTCAGCAGCAGATGGATCCGATTCCCAAAAGACATTTCTATAAACTCTCTCCAAAAGAAGGATTGACAGTAATTTACCATTGACAGAGGCTGTAAATAATTACTGCTATAATTTGGTGTTTTTAGCAGTTGCCGTGGTTTTTAAGTATTTGTATGGAAGTTAAAAGAAGCCCATTTATGCCAGGAACAGGAAAAAATAAATGAAATATTAAGAATGAAGATAGAATAGGATTTATGAGATATTCCATACTGAAATATGTCAGCTGTGAAGTTTTCTTAATGTCCCCAGAGGATGAATCCTACTGACTTTTCCTTTGGCACCATAAGGTCAACATTTGTGATTCAGAGTGAACTATCTCCACAACTATTTGATAGATTGCCCTGAAATGTATAATGGATATTTAAGGTTCCTGCAGGGAACCTTCTAACCGTGTTTGGTGATCCTCTAACTTTTCATCTAGCGCCACCATCTGGTCAAAATTTCAGTTTGTCCAACACTTTGGTTTATGACCAAATACCTGCAAAACTAATATCACCCTCATCAGCACTGTGCTGTACTTTGTGTTTAGTGCTAATTAGCAAATCTTAGCATGCTGATGTTTGCATTTAGCCTCTTTCACACATGCAGTCTATCCTTCATGGGATCATGTGTAAACGGGAGCAGGGATCGGATATTAAGGGAAATCTGTACTGTCAATTTCCCACCTCAAGACCTAGTAACATTTCAGGGAAAATGCTGGTACGGCTGCGTTGTGAATGAAAGCAGTAACATTGCAGGGACAAACACGTAAAGGGTTACGTCCATCTGACGAAAGACACTTTCACATGGAGCAAGCGAATCAATCACAAGACTCCGCTGATGATGTATTTGAATCCGCAACTTGTTAATTGGTTTCCATGTTTAGTCAATAAAATGTATGAAAATCATCAAACAAAAGTCTCAACGCAACTTCCCAGAGACTCGTTTCCTCTGCTCAACAATCCAAAACCTCACAATTTACTTCTATCTGACAAGGCGGAAGAAGCGAATATTTACGTCACGATGACGACATACTGTTGACACATCGTAATTGTTCTCAATAAATCATCTTTTTTGGAAACGTGTTCAATGTGTGGCTGTTTTTTTCCTCTTGAGATCTAGCGATACCTTCAAGCATTCAGCTAGAGCTGCAGTGATTAGTCGATTAGTTTCCAACTATTCAGTTAATTGCCAACTATTTTGATAATCGATTAATCATTTGGAGTTTGTTTGTTTTTTCAAAAAAATTCCAAATTCTCTGATATATTTTCTAGTTTCTTTAGTCTTCTATTATGATAAACTGAATATCTTTGGGTTTGACTTTTATAAACAAAACAACTATAATGGAGTATTTTTATATTCCTGTATTGGTGCTTTTAGTCCAATAAAGGATCTGAACACTTCTTCCACCACTGCTGCTTTTAGCACCATTTTTCGTTGTTCTCTAGTGGCGTGTTTTCCCGCTTTTTTCCCCCGTTAGTTTTGTTTCCAATCGGACAGGTTTTATGGCCGCTCCAGTACCCGGCGGGTTCTGTCTACCTGGTAACCCCACATCTATGGGTGACCCTAGATTTGAGAAAGATTTCACGAGTCATTTTAACAGAAACCACGATCTTTTCCTAAACGCACATAAAAGCTGTTTGCGAACTGCCAATATCACCAGCAGAAGAAGAACCAGAACAAGAACAAGAAGAACTAGAAGAACTAGAAGAAGAAGAAGAAGAAGAAGAAGGGAGATTGCCAAAGTCAAGGACCTCAAGTAAGTTTTTTGTTGTTGTTGTTTTTAAATCTTACTGGTGATATTACTCACTTTAAATTGAATAAGTCATGTTTGTGGCACAAGAATACCTCCGTTGATAATATGTTTGGCTTTGGTGTTGTGCATTACGTGAAAACTGTTGCTAGGCAACTAACAACAAAATGGACGTCGCTGTTGTTTCTTCATTTCTTCTCTATTTAAAAAAAGCGCCAACAGTAAAAGTAACTAACGCTAGCTAACACATTAAACCTTAAACATAAACCGGTTAGAAAACAGTATTTGACTTTTTTCCTTCCTTTAGCTTCTTAACTTTTGATTCAGAGCTGAGTTGAGTTTTCAGTTTGGAGTGAAATGTGAGAAGTTAACACCTTGTGTACCAGTTTCCCTTTCCCTCTTGTCTTTTCTGTAAATTGTTGTACTGTTTAGTACTCGTTTGTAGTATTAGTAATAAATGTGTATGTAACTAAAGTGAACTTGTTTGTTTTCTTGTGATTGCGTCTCAGTCACTTAACCTTAAAAGACCTATACCCTTGCAGAATCATAATTAAGATTAATAACAATCATTATTCTAATTGACCTCTTGTGTGGCCAACAAGGAGGACTATTTCCCTATTATTATACCTACTCTAATATGAGTTGTGTCACTGGACAAATAATTTCACGTTGGACTTGTGCACAATAATAATTCATAATTCACCATAAAATCATAAAGATATTTGACTGCACAAATTCATACATTCATTTTTCCATAAGTATCCTCTATATACTGCTTGTTAATGCTAAATAAGGGGACTTGAAGTAAAGTGTGACCCTTTTGGGTAGAGATGATAAGAAAAAATAACAGTTAATACATGCTTGATAAAATACCATGATGTAATTTTTAGCAGATATAAAGATATTTTAAGTGTTTATTAATGTCCACTATTTGTAAACAACTTTAACGTTTTCTATGGAGACATATTTTATATGATTACCACAATGTTTTACTATATTGTCATTCATTATCTGTTTATACAGCAGCCTCCACTTATGGTATAGTTGTTGACAAATACATTAAGCTAATAAACACTTTGTGTGTTATAAATCAATAGTATAGTGCCGGTAATGTAACTAAAAGCTGTTTACCCACCGCCACTGAACAGCAGAAGAAGAAGAAGAAGAAGAAGAAGATGAAGAAGAAGAAGGGCGGGAGTCTGGCAGATCGCCAAAGTCAAGGACCTCAAGTGAGTTTTCATTTTTCTAGTGATATTACTTCCTTCAAATTGAATAAGTCATATTTCCGGCACAGTAATACCTCCGTTGATAATATGTTTGGCTTTCAAGTGTTGTACACTACGTGAAAACTGTTGCTAGGCAACTAACAACAAAATGGACGCCGCTGTTGTTTCTTCACTTCTTCTCTATTTAAAAAAGCGCCAACAGCAAAAGTAACTAACGCTAGCTAACACATTAAACCTTAAACATAAACCGGTTAGAAAACAGTCTTTGACTTTTTTCCTTCCTTTAGCTTCTTAACTTTTGATTCAGAGCTGAGTTGAGTTTTCAGTTTGGAGCGTTTAGATGCGAGACGTTAACGGAAGAACCGACAGAAGGAAGAGACGCTGACGGTTAGAAGAAGAAGAATATAAAAGAGGTTTGATTTGAAGTCTTAAGCTACAGAAGTGTTTGAATTGTCACCTCTGGGCGCTGTTTTCTTTGTTGTTAGTCGGTTTCACCTCATTAATGTCACATTTATTCTCCCTTTAAGGGACAGAAACTTTCAAAAGGATGTAGAAACGGCTGTTACCCGCTCCGTTATGTGTCGAAATGTTTCTGTACAGACATCAGCTGGTTCGTAAGGGAACAAAATGTCCTCAAAACAGACCTAAAAAATCCAAAAAACCATCAGTTAATAAAACACCTGCCATCGATTAACCAATCAACAGAAAATTAATCAAAATAAAACGATTATTTAATAAATTCAATCATTTCTCAAAGCAAAAATTTCAAATGTATGTAATATGTTTTCTGGTTTTCATTGTCCTTTATGATAATAACTGGACCAGCAAACAACTAGAGTTACAACAATTAGTTGATTAATTGATTAGTAGACCGACAGAAAGTTAATTGCCAAATATTCTCTGGTTTTTTTCAAATTATTTTCTGGTTTCTTTTAGTCTGATATCTTCGGGTTGTTGGTTGGGACAAAATAAGACATTTGAGGATGTCTAGTTGGGCTTTGGAAGACAGTGATTGACGTTTTTCACCATTTTATGACATTTTTTAGACTATAGGACTAAATCGATTCATCAAGAGAATGAATCAATAATAACAATAATCATCAGTTGCAGCCCTACAAAAAGAAAATATTCATAATTGTAGAAGTTGGAACTAGAGAATTTCAGCATTTTTGTCTTAGAAATGACTCAAAATCCATCAACAGTGTAGTTGGCGACTAGTTTTCTTTCAGCGCTGCTCAGAGGCTCCCAGACAATATTGATATCCAAATTAACGGGTAGTTGGCATTAATTGTGGCAGCCCGCCAGGCCTGTACAATAATAGTAGAAACACTGAACAAATCTAACAGAACATCTAATCAAAAGCAAAAAACACTTCAACATTACAGTGGAAATCATGATCAGTATAGACATAAATGTATCATAATGAAAATTGGTTAAAACTCGATGCACATAAAAAGTTTATTTTAAAGTTCATAGTCATTAGTCGCAGTCAAGCTGTTAGTTCCCAGTTTGAAAAGTGAAGACAATGTGGAAGTGACTTTAACCTGCATTCTTTCCAACGGCCAGCAGGGGGCGACTCCACTGGCTGCAAAAAGAAGTCTGATTGCATGGAAGTCTATGAGAAAATAACCCTACTTCTCTCTTGATTTATTACCTCAGTAAACA
This sequence comes from Thunnus thynnus, assembly GCF_963924715.1. Taxonomy (NCBI): domain Eukaryota; kingdom Metazoa; phylum Chordata; class Actinopteri; order Scombriformes; family Scombridae; genus Thunnus; species Thunnus thynnus. The sequence continues at coordinate 25,179,876 of NC_089538.1, forward strand.
CTTTCCTAATGAGTTCATGGTCTCAATCATTAGTTTCAAGTCTTCTTCAATACAGCATGATGATCACTTTATAAATTATGGTCCCATTTAGAGTAAAATAGACGATAAAGCAGCGTATGTTTTAGGGCATGGCTATGTTGTGATTGATAAGTCAGTACCATGGTGACATTGTTGATTATGCAACATAAGTCTTGCCTAGCATTTGGTTGTAATAAAAAGTCCTCTATCCTCTTTTTCATATTTTTCTGTTAAAATAAAAATCTATTTACACAAGTTTTAGCTGTTTCATGTGTTTAATGTCACAAGACAGTGAAACAAATGAGTGCAGTGGAAGCTCTGCAAGAATCAAACTTCTTCATGTTGTTTTTTTAAATTCTTTACAACATAATAAACCTGTTTCATAATAAATGTTGATCCAGAACAAAAAACACAAGAAACATTGTAGATTGATGTTTTCTGTTTTGTCTAGAGCAGGAAGTAGAAGAAGAAGAAGAGGAGGAAGAGGATGGAGGGGGAGGTGCAAAGGGGAGGCGTCAGCATCCAGGAGGAGGAAGCTCCTTCCAGTGTGAGACAGCATGAAAACCCCTCGTTACTGACGTTTCCTCTGCTCTGTTTAAATGAATTAGAACGTTGAAAACTGATTTTAAAATAATTCTTACTGTCAAAACAGACTTTTAGTTTTCACTCTCACATTGAGACAAGTTCATGCCTTCTGCCTCCGGACACATAGGAGATATGATCATATACAACAAAACAAAAAGGTTAAATGATCATTTAACATGTAAATATTAAAGTATTAAAAAGTAAGTAAAAGTTAGTAAATGTAGTGGTTTTTGGTCCCTCTGACTGATATATTATTATGACATCATTAGATTATTAATACTGAAGCATTAGTGTGTAAGCAGCATGTTACTGTCAGTATTTCACTTCCATGTATTAGTGAACTTAGTTCAATCAACAGTCCAAAACTCAAAACTATTCAATTCACAAGTGTATAAAAACACATGTCGTTATAGCTGAAACATTAGTTTGTCTAGTTAGAAGATAAAGGCACCTAAATAGCAGAGACACACTATTATTCTTTTGCAGTCCAACTGCCTTTAATAAATCACAAAAGCGTATGCATACGAGCTCCCCGAGCTCTGCAACAAGAGGAGCCCCTTGAACAGTTCCCACAAATACTTAATATTTTCAGCCTCCGCCCAACACAACCGTAAATTCAAGCACCTCGTGTGCAGTCTTACTTCTCTGTCTGCAGACACCTGTTTCCTGCAAGATTATTGATAATAATTCCATATATGGTTTCATGCCCGTCTTGTACAGCTTCCAGTTTTTGCATAGTTCCTCTTTTCCAAAGATCACTTCTTAGAATCAGGGTCACTATATATCATGCACTTCAGATAACCTTTCCTATTTCGTCTTTCCTAACAGATTAGACATTAATTTGCCTAAAAAAATAAGGTGTGAGACATCTTACTTAAAAACAGAACAATGTGATTACAACATATAAATGTCAATAGACAGAGTCAAGAGTGCACCATGTTCTTTAAAGACAAAACTGATCAGTTGAACACACTTCATCACTGGATTAACGGTCATCAAAATATTAATACAATAATATAGTAGTTTCTCCAACAGTACCTGTCTGACCTCTGTAAATAACTCATTTATCTTGTGATAACTTAGCTAAAAATATATCCCTCCTCATTCTCAGGCCATTTTCCAAACATTGGAAATTCACTAAGCTCGCTCCACTAAACAACAACTCTTCCTTTGAATACCACACAATCAGGGTTACTGCTCCTGTTAAGCTGGTTGTAGTTGTTATATACCGTCCTCCAGGGTGTCAACTCGGGAACTTTGTTGTTGAACTTGACATGTTACTCTCAGCTATACCTGATGATAACACACCACTAATTGCCATGGGAGACATGAACATCCACACTGACAAAACCCAAGCAGCCGATTTCCTGTCACTTCTGTCGTCATTTGACCTCAAACAGCTCTCCACTCCTCCCACGCACATAGCAGGCAATACACTTGATCTGATTTTTACTCGGAACTGCTCCACAACAAATCTGACTGTCACCCCCCTACACCTGTCTGACCACTTCTTCGTCCAACTCACAATCACCTTACCAGAACATCCTCACGCTCCTCCACAAATGATCTCTTTCCGCCACAACATCCAGTCCTTCACACCGTCTCAACTTTCCAATGAGGTGTTGGCTACCCTACCTCCTCATAATGAATTTTCCTCACTCACGGTCAGTAAGGCTACAGACACACTCTGCTCCTCACTAGCTACATCTCTTAACAATCTCTGTCCTCTAACTTCCAAACCTGCTCGCACCACCCACCCTAGTCCATGGCTCACTGAAGTCATCGAAGAGCAAAGAGCAGAACTCAGAGCAGCAGAGAGAAAATGGTGCAAATCCAGAGAGTGCACTGACCTCAGTAACTATCAGGGTCTCCTTGCATCATTCTCCTCCAGTCTAAAAACAGCTAAGACCACTTACTACCAGAACAAGATCTGCAGCGCCACAGATGCACGGAAAATGTTCTGTTTTTAATTCACTTCTCAATCCACCTCCTCCGCCCTCCACTCTGCTCACTGCAGACATGTTTGCCTCATTTTTCACTGACAAGGTCTCCGCCATTAGTAACCAGTTCACTGAGCCTGACCAACCCAGTCTACAGCTGCCCACTAACAGGGCCACACTGTCCTCATTCTCCTCTATGACCAAGGAGGAAGTCTCCAAACTTCTTCTAAACTCTCGTCCCATTACTTGTCCACTGGACCCAATACCATCCAACCTGCTTCAGAATATTTCCCCCACATTTAACTCCGCGGTCACACACATCATCAACTCCTCACTTACAACTGGTGTTTTCCCCACCGCCTTTAAGCAAGCTTGAGTCACCCCTCTGCTCAAAAAACCTACACTCAACCCAGCTCAGGTTGAAAACTACAGACCGGTTTCACTCCTGCCCTTCCTGTCAAAAGTACTTGAGCGCACAGTCTTTAGTCAAGTCTCTGAATTCCTTTCTGCCAACAACCTGTACACCCCAAATCAGTCCGACTTTAAACAGGGTCACTCTACCGAGACTGCACTACTGTCGGTTATGGAATCACTACGCTCAGCTAGAGCTGCTGGTCAGTCCTCAGCCCTTTTGCTACTGGACCTGTCAGCTGCCTTTGATCTAGTTAACCACCAACTCTTCCTCTCCACACTCACTGAGCTTGGTATCTCAGGATCCGCCCTCCGCTGGTTCATGTCCTACCCGTCAGGGAGATATTATAGAGTATCTTGGAATGGAGAAATGTCCAAACTGCACAACTTATCCACAGAGGTTCCCCAAGGGTCAGTGCTTGGTCCCCTCCTTTTCTCATTATACACCACCTCACTTGGCGCAATCATCCACTCCCATGGTTTCTCATACCACTACTATGCTGATGATACCCAGCTCTTCCTGTCATTCCCACCGGAAGACCACACAGTCTCCACTAGGATCTCTTCATGCCTTGCCAATATATCAGCATGGATGAAAGAACGCCACCTTCAGCTTAACCTCTCTGAGACCGAGCTCCTTGTCATACCAGCCAGTCCTTCCATACAACAAAACATCAGCATCCAGCTTGAATCAACCCAACTTATGCCCACAAAGTCTGCCCGAAATTTGGGTGTCATGATTGATGACCAACTAACCTTTAAGGTTCACGTGGCCTCAGTCACTCAATCATGTCGATTCACCCTGTACAACATCAGGAAGATCAGACCCTACCTGTCTGAGCATGCAGCACAACTCCTGGTTCAGGCTCGCGTTATATCACGCATCGACTACTGCAACTCCTTACTGGCAGGCCTACCTGCATGTACACTTAAACCTCTGCAGATGATCCAGAATGCGGCAGCAAATCTGGTCTTCAATCAGCCCAAAACAGCACACGTCACCCTGCTGATGATATCCCTCCACTGGCTCCCAGTTGCTGCCCGCATCAAATTCAAAACCCTGACACTTGCTCACAAAATAGCAACTAAAACGGCTCCTGCCTACCTGAACTCCCTCATTCAGGTCTACACTCGCTCCCGACCACTACGCTCTGCCAACAAAAGGCACCTGGTACCACAACAGGGCCCTAAGTCACTAGCTAGACTCTTTTCCTCTGTAGTTCCCCGGTGGTGGAACGAGTTACCAAACTCTGTTCGATCTGCAGAGTCCCTCTCAATCTTTAAGAAAAGACTAAAGACCAAGCTCTTTCGCAAACACCTCTGCACTTGAACTGTAGGGAGAGAAAAAAAACAAAAAAAACATACTTCTTTGCACTCTATACACTCTAATCATTGCCTTGTTACACTGCCTGTTGGCACCTACGTCCTATCGGGCCCAAACTTAAGCTTTATAGCACTTACTTGTGTTGTTGTCTCCTGACTAGATCCTTGCTTAAAGGATTAAAGAGTACAGTCTTGACCTGCTCTATGTGAAAAGTGCCTTGAGATGACTTCTGTTGTGATATGGCGCTATATAAATAAAAATTGATTGATTGATTGATTGATTGATTGATTGATTGCTTGTGTTGTATCAGTCTCATATGTACGTCGCTTTGGATAAAAGTGTCTGCTAAATGAAATGTAATGTAATTTAATATTTCAAGACTATATGACACTATTTAACACGACAATCCCCCAACACTGACCAAAACAAAAGATGCTTGGGAACAAGACCTTGATGTGACTGTCCCTGACACCATGTGGGATCTCACTATTGATGAAATTTACTCCTCCTCCATTTGCAGCATTTTAAAGTTATGTTTAAGTGAAGGTTTTTTTTTTATTTTACTGAATGGGGAAAAAGTAATAGAGTGTTCTCACAAATTTCAGGAGAGGTCCGGATATCCTGATTTACTCTGTGGTCGGGGTCAAGCTTAAAAAACTATGAATCCTATATTTCTAACTCTATTTATGGTTTTAGGTCACTTTGTCCACCATGTCATCTCACTTTCTCTCTCTCTCTCTTTCTCTGTATGTTTGTCTGTTGTCATAGAAACAAACAGGAAGAAAGGAACTCAAACATCACCGCTGTCAGCACTGTGACAAAGCCTTCATGACATCAAAATCTTTAAAGATTCATCAGAAAGTTCACAAAGGAAAGGAACTTCACAGCTGTGACCAATGTGGGAAAACTTTCACTCGAGTTAGTAATCTAAAACAACACCAACGCATTCATACTGGAGAAAAACCGTATAGCTGTGACCAATGTGGGAAAACTTTCACTACAAACGGTAATCTAAAACACCACCAACGTGTTCATACTGGAGAAAAACCGTACAGCTGTGACCAATGTGGGAAAACTTTCACTACAAACAGTAATCTAAAACACCACCAACGTGTTCATACTGGAGAAAAACCGTACAGCTGTGACCAATGTGGGAAAACTTTCACTACAAACGGTAGTCTAAAACGCCACAAAAGCATTCACAGTGGAGAGAAACCGTACAGCTGTGACCAATGTGGGAAAACCTTCACTGCAGACAGTAATCTAAAACGCCACAAACGCATTCACACTGGAGAGAGACCATACAGCTGTGACCAATGTGGGAAAGCTTTCATTCAAGACAGTGTTCTAAAAGCCCACCAACGCATTCACACTGGAGAGAAGCCGTACTGGTGTGACCAATGTGGGAAAACTTTCATTCAAGATGGTAGTCTAAAAATCCACCAACGCATTCACACTGGACAGAAGCCATACTGGTGTGAACAATGTGGAAAAACTTTCACTCATGGCAGTTCCTTAAAAGCCCACCAACGCATTCACAATGGACAGAAGCCATACTGGTGTGAACAATGTGGGAAAACTTTCACTCATGGCAGTTCCTTAAAAGCCCACCAACGCATTCACACTGGACAGAAGCCGTACTGGTGTGACCAATGTGGGAAAACTTTCACTCATGGCAGTTCCTTAAAAGTCCACCAACGCAGTCACTCAGCATCGTGTTGAGCATGTTATAGAGGCAGGTTAGCGGTGCCCCCCTGTCTCCTCTCCATGCTTTTAATAATAGTCTTGTTCTATCCAGAGCTTTTCTACAAACTAAATATTGCTAACTGTAAGTTGAGAATCAGCATGTATGCCATTAGCGGCCCACGTGATCAAATTTTAAGCTCAGTGATTGGTCGTAGTTCACTTATACCCTGAAAGTTTTTTTCATTTTTCACCTTGAGTTTCATGTTGATCCAAGAAGTAGTGCTCAAAATGTGTCACGTAACATTGTCAATGGGGAAAAATGAACAGCATTTTTACACAAAATAGGTCTCCCAGCTTGCAACTCTGTACTGCTCTGTGCAAAAAAATGTGGCACAGCAAATATGTATGGTGGTTAGAGAAGCATATAGTGAAACTTAAGAAAACTTGAAATAAGTTTAAATGAGTTTAAGTTGGATTTCAGATTCGTTTTTGATGGTTTTATAGATGATTGAGGAACAGTTGAGTTTAATGAATGGTAATTAGATTTTGAGGAGTAACAGTATGTTTGGGGCCAGACTGAGACACGGTGACACTAAAATAGGAGATAAAATATGTGGAACGTTAATTGGTTTAGGTTTAAGTGAGAATTTAAGGGAATACAGGTCTTATAATGATGCATTAATGAGAACAGGTGAATACAGGAGAGCTGAAGGTGTGTTTACCTGAGTCTGAGAGAGATGTGAGACTCCTTTGACCTGAGCAGATCTCTGATGGAGAAGGAGATGAAACCCAGAAAGCTCCTCTAAAAGAGAGAGAGAGGTGTTCGTTCTCATCAATACACTCTAACACTGCAATGTTTGAATAGTCTGTTTCAGCATTTTCTGTATGTTTGTATCGTTCTAACAAAGCAGTGATGGAGCCTTTATTTCAGTTAATGGGTGGTTTTCCACTGACTGTTCTAAATGTTTTGGTTGCACAGGAAGTGAAAGCCAGAGGGACTTTGCCCTGAGTTTAGTGTCCAAGGTAGAGCACAGACCTACACCATGTATAATCTAAAATGGTTTTGATTGAAACAAAAATGTTAACAGTCTGAATAGAACATACTGCCATAAGTTGATTTGTTCATCATAATAGTTGCTATCAGGGTAGCAACTATTCTTGCTGGGGTCAATAAGTGGCTCAGTTCTGGGCAAAATGTTCTTGAGTTGTTATTATTATATATGAGATCATTAAATTGTTAGTGCTGAAGCATCAGTGTTAGAGCAGCATGTTACTGTTGTAGCTGCTGGAGGTGGCGCTAGTTTACACTACTTTATATACAGTTAGCTAGTTTAGTCCTCTTTTAAATTCATTGTTTTCTTTTTTCTATTGGTGTGTCTTAAAATCTCTGTAGTATATTTGTATTGTATGACATATATTGTTTATTCTAAATGTATCATTTTAAATTTTACATTTTGTATGTAGAAAGTTATGTTTTCCAAGTTTCGGCTGTTAAAATACCAATAAAAATAGTCTTAAAAAATGAGAAACTACTGCAAATTCTGGGCTATTAATGTTGAAGCATTACACCATTTATTTGTTTTTTACATGACAAATGTCTGGGAATCATTTGAAAAATGGACACCTGAAAAGACACAATACAATACACTTAATACAAAATGGGAGTTATAATAGAGGGAGGAAAAGTAGAAGTTTTGTATAATTGCTAAATTATTTCTTTTTCTTCAATAATGTGCAACAAAACAAACTTTGGGCAATCACAGGAGAGGAGGAGTATATGAAATATATGGTGCATGAGCGTAGATTTGGATATGGACAGTAGGGACATGTCCCTGCCAACGTCAAGTTGTTGTTGCCAGGTATGCCTATTATAAAGAGTGAAAGGAGGAGGATCTTGAGGATCTGGCAACCCTCAACTTCAAGCTGTGTTACGCTGTTGACTTAATTATCTCCTTACCTGCTTCTCAGGTAACAGTCATCTCATCCTTTTATCAGGTCTCTCATACCAACTGCACAATAAATAACTCTGCATCATGCATGTCAATCATTCACTAGCCATAGCCTTGTGTACCAGTTTCCCTTTCCCTCTTGTGTCTTTTCTGAAAATTGTTGTAGTGTTTAGTACTTGTTTGTAGTATTAGTAATTAATGTAGAATGCAGAATCATAATTAAGATTAATAACAATCATTATTCTAATTGACCTCTTGTGTGGCCACCAAGGAGGACTATTTCCCTATTATTATACCTACTCTAATATGAGTTATGTCGCTGGACAAATAATTTCACGTTGGACTTGTGCACAATTATAATTCATAGTTCACCATAAAATCATAAAGATATTTGACTGCACAAATTCATACATTCATTTTTCCATAAATATCCTCTATATACTGCTTGTTAATGCTAAATAAGGGGACTTGAAGTAAAGTGTGACCCTTTTGGGTAGAGATGATAAGAAAAAATAACAGTTAATACATGCTTGATAAAATACCATGATGTAATTTTTAGCAGATATAAAGATATTTTAAGTGTTTATTAATGTACACTATTTGTAAACAACTTTAATTTTTCAATGGAGACATATTTTATATGATTACCACAATGTTTTACTATATTGTCATTCATTATCTGTTTATACAGCAGCCTCCACTTATGGTATAGTTGTTGACAAATACATTAAGCTAATAAACACTTTGTGTGTTATAAGTCAATAGTATAGTGCCGGTAATGTAACTAAAAGCTGTTTACCCACCGCCACTGAACAGCAGAAGAAGAAGAAGAGGAAGAAGAAGAAGAAGAAGAAGAAGAAGAAGAAGAAGAAGAAGAAGAAGAAGAAGAAGAAGAAGAAGAAGAAGAAGAAGAAGGGAGTCTGGCAGATCGCCAAAGTCAAGGACCTCAAGTGAGTTTTCATTTTTCTAGTGATATTACTTCCTTCAAATTGAATAAGTCATATTTCCGGCACAGTAATACCTCCGTTGATAATATGTTTGGCTTTCAAGTGTTGTACACTACGTGAAAACTGTTGCTAGGCAACTAACAACAAAATGGACGCCGCTGTTGTTTTTTCATTTCTTCTCTATTTAAAAAAAAAAAGCGCCAACAGCAAAAGTAACTGACGCTAGCTAACACCTAAAACCTTAAACATAAACCGGTTAGAAAACAGTCTTTGACTTTTTTCCTTCCTTTAGCTTCTTAACTTTTGATTCAGAGCTGAGTTGAGTTTTCAGTTTGGAGCGTTTAGATGCGAGACGTTAACGGAAGAACCGACAGAAGGAAGAGACGCTGACGGTTAGAAGAAGAAGAATATAAAAGAGGTTTGATTTGAAGTCTGTGAAATTAAAGAGGTGTTTGAATTGTTACCTTTGTGTTTTACAAACAGACAGGTGAGTAGGAGATAAAGCAGTAGTTCAAAACAAAAAAATCAACTCCTGCACACTGTTACCATTCATACTGAATTTATTAAATCGCTACGTTTCAGTCAAGTCACCTTTATCAGATATTTCACACAGCAAATTACAACACGTCTGCATAAAATCACACATGCAGATAATCTTGCAGATCAAACAATCAACAGTCTTAAAGGAGAAACACACTCAGGAAGGTACAGAGAAAATAAATTCTTTTAAATCTTTAGGGTTAGTTCCCGAAAATCATTTAACAAAAAGAGATGTTAATATTAACTTTGACGCTATAAATTGAAAACAAATATAAAAACATTTTATTAAAAGCACAAAACACTTAAATGTTACACTGGAAAGCGCGATCAATATAGACATAAGTATATTAGAATGAAAATTGGTCAAAAGTCATTAGTCGCAGCCCTAACTTGGTTTTACAAAGTTTCAGATGATATGAGTTTCCTGAAAGACAGCAAACAAACAAGACAATGGAACAAATGAGTGCAGTGGAAGGTCTGCAAGGAACAAACTTCTTCATGTTTTTTAAATTCTTTACAACATAATAAACCTGTTTCATAATACATGTTGATCTGTTGAAGAGTTTCTGTTTTTGTCAGAGTTTGAACCTGGACTGTACAATAAAAATATGACACTGAAAAAAACAAACAAACAAAAAAACACAAGAAACATTGTAGATTGATGTTTTCTGTTTTGTCTAGAGCAGGAAGTAGAAGAAGAAGAGGAGGAAGAGGATGGAGGGGGAGGAGCAAAGGGGAAGTGTCAGCATCCAGGAGGAGGAAGCTCCTTCCAGTGTGAGACAGCATGAAAACCCCTCGTTACTGACGTTTCTTTTGCTCTGTTTAAATGAATCAGAACATTGAAAACTGATTTTAAAATAATTCTTACTGTCAAAACAGACTTTTAGTTTTCACTCTCACATTGAGACAAGTTCATGCCTTCTGCCTCCGGACACATAGGAGATATGATCATATACAACAAAACAAAAAGGTTAAATGATCATTTAACATGTAAGTATTAAAGTATTAAAAAGTAAGTAAAAGTTAGTAAAAGTAGTGGTTTTTGGTCCCTCTGACTGATATATTATTATGACATCATTAGATTATTAATACTAAAGCATTAGTGTGTAAGCAGCATCCCAGCCACTGTGGGAATAAAATGAGTCCCGCAGGGGCAGCCCACTGTGGGCCCCATTACCAGCGTGAAGGGCGGTGCCCCAGTGGGACAGCCCACACCCAGCCCAAAGTGTGGCCTGAGTGTGGGCCCCACTGAGGCCCACTGTGGGCCCGCAACATGCCCCAGTGGGTCCAGGTGACCTGTGTGGGCCCCAACACGTGCCCCAATCCCAATGGGGCACCACCTGGGCCCCATAGTGTGTGGCCCACACGTGCCCCACATTTCAGGTCAGTAGCAGGGCCCACAGTGGGCTGCCCCTGTTTTAAGTTTATGTTTTGAACACCTACATTTATTCACAGCCAGGTTAGAAGAAAAAATGAAGAAAAAAAAATGAAGAAAATATATTGAAAATTGAGTACAAAACTGAGGAAGTGGATTGAACACTGAATAAAATGCTAAAACAATTTTATTTTTATAAAACAGAAAAATGACCACATAGAACCACATTAGAACACAAGAAGTTCATAATAAATCAGGGGCATCAGTGGATCTCTGCCATTTATCTTCTGGTCCTTCTGTTAATGGGGAACCACAATGTTAAATACTTGACAAAGAGAGTAGGAACAAACGAAAAATCTGAACACAAGGTCCAAATGGTTGTTTCTGAAGCCTCTGTATATAATGGAAAAGTAACACGCCAAAGGTTGTAGTGAGGTACTGATCACTGGAGGCCGACTCAAGGGCAGGGAAAAAGTGTTGCACACTCTGGCTCCATATGCATTTCCCTTTTATATGGATGACATTCCGGGCCTTCGCAGAGATCAGCAATCATGGTAGGACACAGGCACTGATGTGTTACATAGGCCACATCCTAGTAGCACAGCTGATGGTGATTAGATAATCATGTTCCACCATTAGGGTGAGAAAAATAATCAAAAGGCCTTCAGCAGATCAAAACTTTTAACAAATAGTGACAGGAACTATAGCCAATCAATTCTCTTCAAATAAAGTGACAAAAACCAATATGTTTCATACCAGAATATACAGATTTAAATTTTACATTCCAGTCCTTTTGGGCCCATTGTGGGCTCCAGTGGGGCCCACACAGCTCACCTGGGCCCACTGGGGCATGTTGCGGGCCCACAGTGGGCCCAGCCAGAGCCCACACTCAGCCCACACTTTGAGCTGGGTGTGGGCTGTCCCACTGGGGCACCACCCGGGCCCACATGTGCCCCGAATTTCACACCGGTAATGGGGCCCACAGTGGGCTGCCCACACAGGGCCCAGAAAACATGCCCCTTTGGGGCCTGTGTGGGGCCACTGAAGGAAGAAAAATGAGCCCCGCAGGGGCAGCCTACTGTGGGCCCCATTATTGGCTTGAAATGTGGGGCCCACCTGGGCCCACTGGGGCATGTTGTGGGCCCACAGTGGGCCCAGCCAGGGCCCACACTAAGCCCACACTTTGGGCCGAGTGCGGGCTGTCCCACAGTGGCCCCACATGGGCCCCAAAGGGGCATGTTTGGGGGGGGGGGGGGGGGGGGGGGCACAGTGGGTTTCCCAAATTCCCTCGTTGGGGCCCAAATGTGCAAAACTGCTTTGGGCCCTGCACGGGCTATCATACAGAGGGGTCTATGTGGGCATTCTGTGGGCCACCCACTGTGGGTATTCCATGGGAAACTATCACGGTGGCCCCAAAGGGCAAAACTGCTGTGGGCCCTGCATGGGCTATTCCACAAGGGAGCCCATGTGAGCTTTCTGTGGGCAAGCCCACAGTGGATATTCCACGGGAAACTATCATGGTGGCCCCAAAGAGCAAAGCAGCTGTGGGTCCTGCATAGGCTATGCCACAGGGGAGCCCATGTAGGCTTTCTGTGGGCAAGACCACAGTGGGTTTCCCACAGAAAACCCTCATAAGGGCCCAAAGGGCAAAACTGCTGTGGGCCCCGCATGGGGCATCCAACAGTGGGGCCCATGTTGGATTTCTGTGGGCAAGGACTTGCTTATTCTGTGGTCAGGGTCAAGCTTACAAAACTATGAATCCTATATTTCTAACTCTTTTATGGTTTTAAGTCACTTGCTCCACCTTGTCATCTCACTTACTCTCTCTTTCTTTCTCTGTATGTTTGTCTGCTGTCATAGAAACAAACAGGAAGAAAGGAACTCAAACATCACCGCTGTCAGCACTGTGACAAAGCCTTCACGACATCAGGATCTTTAAAGATTCACCAGAAAGTTCACACAGGAGAGGAACTTCACAGCTGTGACCAATGTGGGAAAACTTTTACTCGAGACAGTAATCTAAAACGTCACCAACGCTTTCATACTGGAGAAAAACCGTACTGCTGTGACCAATGTGGGAAAACTTTCACTCGAGACAGTAATCTAAAACGCCACCAAAGCATTCACAGTGGAGAGAAACCGTACAGCTGTGACCAATGTGGGAAAGCTTTCCCTCAAAGCAGTGATCTAAAAATCCACCAACGCATTCACACTGGAGAGAAGCCGTACTGGTGTGAACAATGTGGGAAAACTTTCACTCGAGACAGTAATATAAAAAGCCACCAACACATTCACAGGGGAGAGAAGCCATACTGGTGTGACCAATGTGGGAAAACTTTCACTACAGACAGTAATCTAAAACGCCACGAACGCATTCACACTGGAGAGAAGCCGTACTGGTGTGACCAATGTGGGAAAACTTACATTCAAGACAGTAGTCTAAAAATCCACCAACGCATTCACACTGGACAGAAGCCATACTGGTGTGAACAATGTGGAAAAACTTTCACTCATGGCAGTTCCTTAAAAGCCCACCAACACATTCACACTGGACAGAAGCCGTACTGGTGTGAACAATGTGGGAAAACTTTCACTCATGGCAGTTCCTTAAAAGCCCACCAACGCATTCACACTGGACAGAAGCCGTACTGGTGTGAACAATGTGGGAAAACTTTCACTCATGGCAGTTCCTTAAAAGCCCACCAACGCAGTCACTCAGCATCGTGTTGAGCATGTTATAGAGGCAGGTTAGCGGTGCCCCCCTGTCTCCTCTCCATGCTTTTAATAATAGTCTTGTTCTATCCAGAGCTTTTCTACAAACTAAATATTGCCAACTGTAAGTTGAGAATCAGCATGTATGCCATTAGCGGCCCACGTGATCAAATTTTAAGTTCAGTGATTGGTCGAAGTTGACTTATACCCTGAAAGTTTTTTTCATTCTTCACCTTGAGTTTCATGTTGATCCAAGAAGTAGTGCTGAAAATGTGTCACGTAACATTGTCAATGGGGAAAAATGAACAGCATTTTTACACAAAATAGGTCTCCCAGCTTGCAACTCTGTACTGCTCTGTGCAAAAAAAATGTGGCACAGCAAATATGTATGGTGGTTAGAGAAGCATATAGTGAAACTTAAGAAAACTTGAAATAAGTTTAAATGAGTTTAAGTTGGATTTCAGATTCGTTTTTGATGGTTTTATAGATGATTGAGGAACAGTTGAGTTTAATGAATGGTAATTAGATTTTGAGGAGTAACAGTATGTTTGGGGCCAGACTGAGACACGGTGACACTAAAATAGGAGATAAAATATGTGGAACGTTAATTGGTTTAGGTTTAAGCGAGAATTTAAGGGAATACAGGTCTTATAATGATGCATTAATGAGAACAGGTGAATACAGGAGAGCTGAAGGTGTGTTTACCTGAGTCTGAGAGAGATGTGAGACTCCTTTGACCTGAGCAGATCTCTGATGGAGAAGGAGATGAAACCCAGAAAGCTCCTCTAAAAGAGAGAGAGAGGTGTTCGTTCTCATCAATACACTCTAACACTGCAATGTTTGAATAGTCTGTTTCAGCATTTTCTGTATGTTTGTATCGTTCTAACAAAGCAGTGATGGAGCCTTTATTTCAGTTAATGGGTGGTTTTCCACTGACTGTTCTAAATGTTTTGGTTGCACAGGAAGTGAAAGCCAGAGGGACTTTGCCCTGAGTTTAGTGTCCAAGGTAGAGCACAGACCTACACCATGTATTTGGTTTTGACCTCATCTATGTTAACAGCCTGAATAGAGCATACTACCAGGGTAGCAACTATTCTTGCTGGGGTCCATAAGTAGCTCAGTTCTGGGCAAAATGTCCTTGAGTTGTTGTTATTATTATATATGAGATCATTAGATTATTAATACTGAAGTAGCAGTGTTAGAGCAGCATGTTACTGTTTTTGAAATACTTTATATACAGTTAGCTACTTTAGTCCAGTGCTTAGACATCAACCTCTTTTATTTGTTCACTTTTCATTTTATTTTTTATTATTTACCTCTTTTAAATCCATTCTTTTCTTTTTTCTGTTGGTGTGTTATATATTTGTATTGTATGACATATATTGTTTATTGTAAATGTACAGTTTTAAATTTTAGATTTTCTATGTAGAAAGATGAATTTTCCAAGTTCCATCTGTTAAAATACCAATAAAAATAATGTTAAAAAATGAGAAACTACTACAAATTAGAGTTACTAATATTGAAACATTACATTTGTTTATTTGTTTTTACATGAGGGATGTTTGGGAATCATTTGAAAATTGGACATCTGAAAAGACACCTGTTTGAAACTACTGGGATACAAAATGGGAGTTATAATAGCGGAGGGAAAAGTAGAAATTTTGTGTAATTGCTAAATTATTTTCAGTTAATAATATATTCACAAATGTTGAAGTATCAATATTTTTCTTCAATAATGTGCAACAAAACAAACTTCAGGCAATCACAGCAGAGGAGGAGTATATGAAATATACGGTGAATGGACGTAGATTTGGGTATGGACGGTAGGGACATGTCCTTACCCATGTCAAGTTGTTGCTGAATTGTCCCGACCAACATTCTTACCTATCTCCAACAATCTTGCCATTTTAACTACTCATAATGTTGCTGACGAGATCTCTGCAGTTGCCAGGTTTGCTTTATGATAAAGAGTGAGAGAGTGAGAAATGGGGGGGATAGCCGTCTTGAGGATCTGGCAACCTCCAACTTCAAGCTGTGTCGACCAGCTGCACCAGCAGCAGTAGCAGCAGGGTCAGTGATGAATGAACGGTGGTTCAACTGAAGTATTGAGTATGTGTAAAATAAAGAACAAACTGAAATAAGCACAGAGCTACAGAATCTTGGGTGAAGTCTGAAAACCTTACAGAAGAGAGCAGCACATGACCGACAGGTTTCTATACATTAATTTTCTTGTTGCAGTTGTCATCAATAAAATCTAACATGAGAGAACAATTCCTGCCTGTTATATAAGCAAATACTTATTCAAAGATTTGGATAAACAACCCCCACCATTGGTTATTGTCATGACTAATTGCAAGAATCATGCAATTGTTAAATTGTAAATACTTTGATTAATAGAGTAACCATATTCAAGAGTTGCTCCTCCAGATCTCTGCAACCCCTGGGATTGGCCAGGATGCACCTTCTGGGCGGGCAGATTGAAACTTTAAAACAGTGTCTTATCTGAGACTCTATGAGACTATGCTGGTTACTGGCTGGTTTTTCAGGCTATTTGCTGGTTTCTTCTTGCTTTCTGTCATGCCGGTCGAAAGTTTGCATTTTGCTATTCTGAAGATGTCTCCTTTAACATATTTATATAACCCCATCTCTCCCCTTTTCAAAGAGTGGGTGAGTAATAAACTGAAACAAACTGAAAGAAACAGAGCTGCAGAATCTCAGGTGAAGTCTGAAAACCTTACAGAGAGACCTATCATTAACAAAATGTAACATATCTCTAACATCAGACAACAATTCCTGCCTGTTATATCAGCAAATACTTATTTAATAAAGTAAACTTTTGGCAGAGTCAGGCTCTTAACGCCGGTATGTGCACACATGTGTGCATATGAAAGAAAAAAGAGAGTTACAAGGCAAGTGCCGTCCAATTAGAGAAATGTCCCTAGCAAAGTTAAAACATATAATTTACAATTTTATATTTTGTATATGAAAAATTTTGATTTCTAAGTTTCAATTGTTAAAATCACAATAAATACAGTTTTAAAAAAGAAGAGGGCCAATTTTTAGTTGTTTTTACTTTTTTTTGTTTTTTTTGCAGCGCCGCATGCCAATAAAGCAAGGCGAACATGTAATGACGTCATAATGGAAATGGCTGCATGACAACAGTGACATTTAAGAGGGACGAGCATCTTCAGATTCAACCAAAAAAAGAAGAAAACATCTTGGTTTTTGTGGATTTGACTTTATACTTTTTGGTGTCGTTCTGGAGACAGTATGAACCTGAAAAAAAAAAAAGCCTTCCATGCAGTTTTTACATTGTTAGTTTTAACAATATCTTTGTGTTTTCTGTGTAATTTTTTTGTTCATTTTAGTATTTTCTGATGTTTATTTGTGAGATTGTATTTTGCTGACATAAAATAAACTATAAACTGTTATAAATAGAGTCAGAAACACATTCAGGCGTTTGGGTGGCTGTTCTCTGGCCGAGGTGAAGTACTCACCGTTTCCATGGCAGTGGGTCTGACAGGAAGCTGAAGGTGTGTTGAGATGTGAGGTTAGCTACAGGTGGTAGTGGAGGGTGGACATGGCAGCTGTGAGTCTTCAAACAGTCAGTTATGGTTGTAGTTAACATTATCATTACATTTATTATAAGTGAAAATATTAATTTATCTATTATTATTAGTAGATTACAGCTAATGTATAGTGACTGCACTTATACCACTATACTACTGTACCACTACTTTTCATGGTCCCACTGCCACTGATGCAACAGTATATTGATACAAGCCACTACTAACACTGGCTGCTACACACCTGCACAATGACCTGGAAGTAAAAATTTAAAAAATAGTCATGTGGGACAACATGGGGGTCTATGGGGATTGACTCGCTTTTGGAGCCTCAAGTGGCCATTCAAGGAACTGCATTTGGCTTCATTTTTCAGCCCCGGAGGTTGCCGCTTGGTTTTTAGCCACTCACAATCACAACATAGTGTTCAGGTGTTACAGCCGACTCAATCTGTAGATTTCTTTTAAATTAGTGGAGCGACTCAACAATCTTGGTAACCTGTGTTACAAGCACCACCAGTTTGGAATCACTGACATAGATGATACAATAGAATATAATATATGATCCAAGTGATAAAATATAATGCAGAGCAATATTTACGAGCCATCCATTCTCTAAATGCTGCTTATGGTGTTCAGGGTAACAGCAAGTTGCAGCAGGGCAAGAGTACAGGTGCAGCCTGTCATCACTGAGTAAACGCACATAAAGACATGTATATTCACACCTACAACTTTCCAGTTCACTAATCTGCATGTCTTTGCAGTGTGGGAGGAAACCATCTGCTGTGGGGAAGCACCAACACACTGCAAAATAAAACAATATGAAATGACACAATGCAACACAATATCATCCAACTCTACTGTCAAATCAAACGCATGAATCTCCATTTAAAACACAACCACGACCTTGAAATTAATATCCAAAGTTCCCCATTGAGCCTGATGCTTCTCAGAGGACTCCAGTGTACAAGATGCTTTTATGTTTTGAATGAACATGAAATGGTACAAAATGTGTGCTGATGGATGTAAATCAAACTGTGAGTTTTGAAAGCCAAGAATCAGACGCAGGTTTATTGCCAAGTTAGTGTATAAATACTGTACATACAATGAATTTGCTGAGGTGTGAAGTAAAAATACAGTAATGCAAAATAAAGATCATAAATAATGTAAAATAGAAATTTACAATATAATAAAGTGAAAAGAGCTGTAACAGAGTTTTAAAAAAAGTTTGAAAGTTAACAAATGGAAAGTTTATTGTTGTCAGTGTTGTTGCTCCTGGAGCTGTGATCAAAATATCCCAAAATTTCCTCTAATTTTTCCATCTGTGGCAACCTCCTCCGTTTGCTATTTGCATTGTATTATGATATAAAAAAAAAATAAGGGTCAAAAATCCAGAAACATAATAATATATCAGTCAGAGAGACCAAACAACTACTTTTACCGCAATACTTTACATCAAGCTGATCATAATTATGTACTTTTAGAGAAGTAGAACTTTCCATGCAGGACTTTTACTTGTAATAGAGTGTTTTTACATTGCTGTATTTGTTCTTTTAATTAAAAAAAACCGATCTGAATATTTCTTCCACTACTCCTGCTTTCAGCGCCATCTTTGGTTCTCCTCTAGCGGCGTGTTTTCCCGCTTTTTTTCTCCCGTTAGTTTTGTTTCTAGCCGGACAGCATTTGTTGCCGCACCAGTACCCGGCAGGGACCAAACAGTACCCGCGCGGTGATGCTGCTGAGCTGGAGCACGATGGCGGCGGAGACCGACGACAGCCTCGGTAACATGTCCACAGCCGAGATGCTGAGAGGAATCATCTCCGAGAAACTGACGACAGCCGCGCAGGAAATCTTAGCGGTTGTTGAGAGAACCGTAGCCGGGTACGAGGAGGAGGCTTCGGGCTTCAGACAGGAGATCGACCGGCAGAGGAGACAGCTGGAGGTTCTCATGCAGCCTCAGGTCAAACTGGAGACAACAGGTCGGATCTTCTCTGTTGGTTGTTGTAAACACACAGTGGAGAAAACGGTTCATAAAGATGTAAATTTAACGGTGAAACCTGCTGTTTAACCGGTGATATCAGTGATCAACTCGGCCTGCTGCTCACGTGCACAAGTCAAACAAACTTCTCACGGGCACGTTTTTATTGATAATTTGGCTGATTGGCAGAACAACTCCATGTCTGTGTTTATACAGAACAGCGAGGTGCAGCGTTCCCGCCTTGAACAGGCTGTGTCAAAGGGGATTCCTCCTCTTTTCTTCTTCTGTCTTGAGTCACATGAGATTGATGGATCGATTGTCATTAGCAGTGATGGTTGTTCAACAATGAAGACAACGACTCCCATGATCCCCCGCTGCTTCATGTGGGACCTCTTATTGTTTGGATTGAGAGACTCCTGGTGGCAGAGATGATATTCTGGATATTTAAAACCAGCAGTCAGGTGTCTGTAATCATTCCTCCTGTTCATACTGGATATTAAAAGATCCTTCAAATGTGCTTTCAATGGAAGTGTTGGAGGATAAAATCCACAGTGTGTCCACACAGTCATTTAAAAGTCTGTGTGAAGCTTCTATTCAGCTTCAGCAGTCTGAGTTAGTCATATCAAGTGGATATCTGACACATTTACAGTCTTTTTAGCATCAAATTCCCTCTTTGTGTTTCCTCGGACAGTGTTTCCCTGCTGAGCTGCAGGTGGAAGTATAGTAACAAAAAGAGGAACTTTGGCACTAAAAAGACTGTAACGTTGAAAGATATCTACTGGATTTGACTCATTTGGATGCTGAAGCTTCATATTAGCTTCAGATAAACTTTGAAATACATTTCAGCACAGAAGGAGGACTGTGGATTACATTGTAAGGTCATTATGAAGGGATCTTCTAATGGTCAGTATGAACAGGAGGAATGATTACAGCAAGAAAAACAGCTTTCAGTGTTGTTCTTAAGACGCACTTGAAAAGATTATGAACTCGTCCTTTAATCAATGCAGACAGTCAAAACATGTAAACTGGTACTTTTGTTAAATGAGTCATTATAAGACTGGAAATTGTTATTTGTTATCAGCAGAAACTTCAGTACCAAGCATCCAATCTAATATTGTGTCTCTATTGTTTAACAAAGCAAACAGTTTTTACTAAGAAAAACACACATTCCTCTTTTAGTGACTGTCAATTATATATGTTTTGCACTATTTGTCCTCCATATTCACAACATCTAACATTGTTACGTCTGACAATCATTGATTTATACGCTGGTTCCTTTGTCTAAAGTAGTTCTTCTGTTGTTAATCTACTGTCCTGATCCTCATTTTAATTCATCTCATTGTACAGATGATATGTGTTTATAATTCTGCACAGTTGACAAATAATCTTGAACTCTTCTTATTTGATCCAGACGACCATCAGCTGTTTCCTGTCTGTGAGCCGGTACCAGAGGAGGCGGCAGGAGGAGGTGAACTCCATGAAGAGGAAGAGCAGTACAAATATGAGCCCAGTATGTCTTTAAATCCACTTGAAGAGTTATCGGTAGCGCTTTTTCATTATCAGTATAACAGTTAATAAATTGTTATAAGCAGGTACAAACACTTGTTTCATCCTCTCTGTAAAACGTCCTAACAGTGAACCATTCAATACCTGCAAATTACTCAGAAAACGTCCAGGAAATTAGTTTAAAATGATCAGACCTGTAAAGTAAATTGATTCCCAAATTTCTCTCTACTATAGTTGGTGCTGTTATCATAAATAAACACTAATTTTGTGGCGTAACAGAGAGCATTATAGCCACACAAGGAGGGATGTAAATGTAAAGGTTGTTGATGCGTTCAGGTGTGGAGGATGGCGGGAGTCTCGGCCTCCTGCTCTGCTACACTGAGGATCAGACGGAGGAGGAACGAGAAGCACGGAGCTCCACGCCGGACCAGGAACATCTCACACCGCTGGATTATGACACGGCATCAAGGTAACAACGCAGTTAACACTCAGCTGACCACCTGTCTTCAGATTTCATTACTGCCCTGCGTACAGTTATTAGCATGCTAGCTAAGACAACAAACATGTTTCAAGAACTAATATACGGCAACTGTTGACATTGACAGGACGAAATCACCAAAACAACCACGTCCGGCGCTGATGACGTGTTTTCCTGTTACGTCCTCGTCAGAGACGCATCAGGACACGTTAACGTTTACATAATATATGAGGTCAAATGTGTCCCAGACCACCTCAGTAAGTGGTTTGAGTGATCCGATCACAAAGCGTCTTGGTGGTCGTTAAAACCAAGTGTAAACATGGTCTTAGTTAATCATTTTCAAGCAACAATGTCAAATATTGTCTGGTTTGCTTGTTTGTCGAAGGAAAACAAGAAAATGAAAGACGTCATGTTTGGCTTAGAGAGAATTGTAAATGGCATCTAATTTTATCTATTTTTAACTATTTTTTAAGATTTTATAAACTAAATGAAATAGATTAATTGAGAAAATAATCATTAGTTGCAGCGTTAATGAGCTTCACGCAGGATTTTTAATGCAGCGCTCTGGTACTGGATCCCATGATGTTTTACTGGTGCCACCCAGTTATGACACAAGTCTACGGACGAGCGTCACGACTAGCTGATGTTTGTTTTTCAGGTCGGTGTCTCCCATAGTTCAGTCTGACAGGAGGAGCGCCGGCAGACGTCGGACCAGTGAACCGCAGGACCACGTAGACCTCAGGATCCGCATCCTGGAGGACTCTCAGATCAGTGTGCTGTCAAATAACGGTAAACATCGTAACACCAGAATCTTGTACATCAGGAGCTTTAATTAAAGTTTCACGATAAGAATGTTAGTTTTAAACGTCCTGAATTGTTACTAATAAAACACCTTTCATCACTCAGATTAAACTCAACTGTTCTTCTGTAATTAGTTTCCTGTCTGTATCTGGATTCACGCTTTTTTAACGGACATATTTTACATTTTAAATCCCCGACAAAAGGTCATGATGAAGTCGTTTGTGTGTCAGTGTTTCAGAAATATCCGCTGCAGGAGCTGCAGTGTCCTCTGGGCCTGCAGGAGTCAGACTTCCTGGACCTGCTGAGGTCCACCTTCCCTCAGCTGGCTGCAGATCAACCGTTTGACATCTTCACCACCGATCACAGCAGGAAACTACAGCCGCTCAGAGTGGCAACGCTGACACCAGAGAAGATCTACAACAGGATCAGGTCCACTGGGTATTCAGCCCTCTACATCCGACTGAAGGTACCAGACTGGGTTCTGTTTGTGGTTTCTGGATGTACAAGTCTTTTAATCATAAAAACCCAAAATCACTAACTTGTCTGAGGCGTCTCAACAATCTGGAGCCTGTTCTTGTTGTCATGTTCTTGTTCAAAGGTCCTGTATTTGAGTTTTAGGGGTTTTATTAAAGAGTAAACTTTCAGGAACAAGAGGAACCGCCGGCCGGTGACAAAGAGCTTCGTCCACTGCAGAGAGAAGACGCTGATCCTCCGTCTGACTCCATCACCATAACGACGAATGATAAAACCACCCTGTACACAAGGTACAGGGTTTCAGTTAGTTCTAGTGGGCTGCCGGCTAATCAGAACCGCTGTCTTATTCAGTTTTTAATCTTCGTCTTTCAGGTTATCGTCTCCCACGGTTCGGTCTGACAGGAAGAAGCGTGGCAGACGTCGGACCAGTGAACCTCAGGACCACGTAGACCTCAGGATCTGCATCCTTGAGGACTCTGAGATCAGTGTGCTGTCAACCAACGGTACATTTTAAAGAGCAACTTAACATCCGGTTTCAGTCGATTCATCCCTGCAGCCGCCAACACTCACAGAACATTGATAGATCCACCTTCGTTTCTGCGATTAATTAATCATGAAAATAACTGTTGGTTGCTGCTCTGATTGAATCAACTCTCTGGAACAAATGTCAACAAAATCTTATTGACAGAAAATGACAAGAAATATGAAAAAATATATTTGAATTGGTGAATATTTCTGTTTTCTGTCAGTTTTTAAGAAATAACCACTGCAGTCAGGTCAAGACTTCCCACCAACATCCAGAGATATTCAGTTTATGGCTGCAACTAATGATATATATTGGTTAATCTGCCAATTATTTCCTTGATGAATCAATTTATCTTTATTTTTTATTCATAAAATATTGGAAAATAGTGAAAATGCCTGTTATAATTCTTAAAGCTCAAGATGACATCTTTAAACGTTTTGTTTTGTCACTTTACTGTCACATATGACACCTTAAAACCTCAAATTCTCACATCTGAGAAGCTGCAACCACAGAATATTTTATATTTTTTCTTAAAAAATGACTAAAACAATAGTTGCCAGATATTTTCCATAGATCAACTGATCAATTAATTGACTAGCTGTTGCAGCTCTAATTGAATTTGCTGTAATATAAGACAAGAAAAAGCAGCAAATGTTCCCTTTTGAGAAGCTGAAGCGGTGATTATTTGATATTTTAAACGATTAATCTCTTTTGATTAAAGCAGCCGTTCTTCAGACTATTTCAGTTTTTTTTATTTCAACAGTTGAACATGATCTTACAGCGTATCTGGACCCTGACTGGATCAATAAATGGGTCTGTTTGTGTGTCAGTGTTTCGGAAATATCCGCTGCAGGAGCTGCAGTGTCCTCTCGGCCTGGACGAGTCAGACTTCCTGGACCTGCTGAGGTCCACCTTCCCTCAGCTGGCTGCTGATCAACCGTTTGATGTCTTCACCACCAACCACAGCAGGAAACTACAGCCGCTCAGAGTGGACACGCTGACACCAGAGGAGATCTACGACAGGATCAGGTCCACTGGGTATTCAGCCCTCTACATCCGACTGAAGGTACAAATATTATCCCAACAACATCACTAGAGAGATGAGAACTCCAGCAACACTTGTAGTATGAAGAACAACTTTATTAGTCGACCGACGCGTTTAAGCTTGTGGCCTTCATCAGGGTCATCATAAAACACATCACAAACAACATTTAGATAAAGTAAGTTGGGTATGAAAAAAGGTAAAAAAAAAGTTAAAAAAAATATAAAAGACAACCAATCATATACATCTACAAAGATGGGTTGGATATATGGTCATGTGGCTTTAGGCCAATCGTTGTCCTAGAAGGGACATGGGTGACACCATATTTGGTCCATTAATTAGGTGCAACTAGGAGGTGGTACTTGGACACTCCCTTTGCCTCTGTTAATCTTGGACAACAATTGGCCTGAAGCCACATGACCATATATTCAACCCATCCAGACACATATCAGCCAATGGGGCATCTACAAAGATGGGTTGGATATATGGTCATGTGGCTTGGAGTGTCCAAGTACCACCCCCTAGTTGCACCTTTCTAGTTAATAGACCAAATATGGTGTCACCCATGTCCCTTCTTGGACAACATCTGGCCTGAAGTCACATGACCATATATCCAACCTATCTTTGTAGACGTCCCATTGGCTGATATGTGTCTGGATGTATATGATTGGTTGTCTTTTATATTTTTTTTAACTTTTTTTTAACCTTTTTTCATACCCAACTTACTTTATTTAAATGTTGTTTGTAATGTGTTTTATGATGACCCTGATGAAGGCCACAAGCCGAAATGCCTCGGTCAACTAATAAAGTTGTTCTTCATACTACAAGTGTTATTGGAGTTCTCATCTATCTTCTCCGGGCACCTTGGAAGTAGGTGAAGTTGTGCCAGAGACCTTCACTCTGCATCCCCAACAACATCACTTACATGAATTCACTGTGTGAAAAAGTGATATAATTTGGTGTTTGTGCTGTGATCCATTTCCTTAAAGACTAAACATCTAACATCTGTACTTCAGCGTCTGCAGTCCACTGATGAAGAGCTTCAGCCGTCACAGAGAGACGCTGCTGATCCTCAAACCGGCAACACGAGGTGCTTCAACCAGTCAACTGATGCTGTAAAACAAGAGATCAGTTATTCGATAATAGATTCAACAAACCATTCATCTTTACTGCTTTATTCTGTCATTAACCGGCTTCCTGTCCTCCACGTTCCAGGTTATCGTCTCCCAGAGTTCAGTCTGACAGAAGGAGCGCCCACAGGCGTCGGACCAGCGAACCACAGAACCACGTAGATCTCAGGATCCGCATCCTGGAGGACTCTCAGATCAGTGTGCTGTCCACCAACGGTACATTTAAAGAGTTTATTCTGTGTTGAGATGTTCCCTCGACTACAAACCATCCAATCAGAACATGACATGAAGTAATGCAGAATACACTGGTTTCATAAGCACCAGATAAATGTTTACATAGTAGAGCTTTAATTCAACAGAGTAGAGGAGCTACCAGGGAAAATAGTCAAATATTACAGCAGTAAATAAAACAATTGCTCTAGATAACTGGCTTCAAATCATCAGAACACTCATGAGATGGAAAGACTGACTTTCCTCTTACAATCAGAAATGATTTCAACATTAATAATAAGGAAGGTGGCTGCTGGTTTCTCTGTCTTATTACAGCACAGTGAGTCCACGACTGCAACTAACGATTGTTTTCATGATCGATTCATCTACAGCTTTATTTTCTCAACTAGTCAATTATCCTTTATTATCATATATCCTCTTATTCATAAAATGACAGTAACTTGTCAAAAATGTCCATCCCAAGTTTTCAGAATCTGTGTCCAAAACTCAAAGATAATTAGTTTATTATTAATGTTGTCATCTGCACATCTGTGAACCAATAAAGGCAAAAAGTCAAAAAAAAGAATTGTTTCCTGTCAATCGACTAGTCTCTAGCGGTGTAAAAACCACCCAATACTCTGCCAGAATATCTATCAAAGAGCGAAGAATGATTGGTGACCAGCATGAATCAGCTGGTCTGACCAATGAATGTTTCTCTGTTTGTGTGTCAGTGTTTCAGAAATATCCGCTGCAGGAGCTGCGGTGTCCTCTGGGCCTGCAGGAGTCAGACTTCCTGGACCTGCTGAGGTCCACCTTCCCTCAGCTGGCTGCCGATCGACCATTTGACATCTTCACGTGTGACAGAGCCAAGCGGCTGCAGCCTCTAACAGTAAAGACGTTGACGCCGGAGGAGATCGACAGAACCATCAGGTCGACCGGAGCAGGAACCTCAGCGCTCTACATCCGACTGAAGGTACCAGACTGGACTCGTAGCGTAGCAACCAGGTTACATGCCTGTCTCTGTGTCTCTCCTCTGCTCCGCTCTGTCTCTTGGATGTATAAAGAGCAGCAGGTCTGTGTGTGTGTGTGTGTGTTGACAACGGGTGGGGCTGAACTACACACACACAGCAGAGAGGCCACAGTGGACAGGATGAAGCTCTATATCTGGCAATGGAGCACCTCCCTGCAGGGTTGTGAGGGGGTGTGGGTGTGTTTATTTGTGCTGTAGAACGTAACTGCCATCAATGAATCAATCCCATCAGGACAGCAAGACCTGAGAAAAGCTTCTCAAATGTGCCGTCATTTAGTCAAATAGTCTCAATTTAAAGTCATGTGAATCAGCTGTTAGCAGTGTAACATGATGTTCAGACAACTCTCACTGATCACTGTGATGATTCTCAGGCAGGTTCTGAGGCCTGTTTTTTTTTTGAGTATTTATGGAGGTTTATTGGTGATAATGAATGAGTTTTAGTCCCAAAATATCACTTTTTGTCAGTCAGAATCTTTCTGACGCATCAGCGTTTAGTTTGTTAATCATAAACACTGTGTGAGCATCACTGGTTTTGGTGGAAACATCATTTGAGATTTAAATTCTTCTTTCAGGAACAGGCGGAGCTGAAAAAGAGTCAGAAAGACGACGCTGCTGGAGATTCTCCGTCCGCCACTGATGAAAGCAGACTGTTGACAAAGTAAGTCAGAAACAAAAAGTTGGTGGTTAAATCATTTTCTGTTATTAACCTCCTTCCAATCTCCGTCTTTCAGGTCAGTTTCTCTCACAGTTCACTCTGGCAGGAAGAGTGCCGCCAGACGTCGGATCAGTGAACTGCAGGACCACATAGACCTCAGGATCCGCATCCTGGAGGACTCTCAGATCACTGTGCTGTCAACCGCTGGTACATTTAAAGCGGCCATATTCTGTTATTTATATCTTGTTCTGATGTTGGATGTTAAACATGGTCAAAGTTACAAAACTTGAAGTGAACGTATATTGAAATGCTGCCTGCAAGTCAGAAGTCAGGGCTTCAACCTGCTCTGAGCGCTTCGTTTTTTTTTTTGTCTACCTTGCTGGCGAGCTGACATCGTTGCTAAGGTGTTTCCATGTGTTGTTCACGTTGTCCTCCATGGTGATCTTACAGTAACGTGTTTTGTTTCTCTGTTTGTATGTCAGTGTTTCAGAAATATCCGCTGCGGGAGCTGCAGTGTCCTCTCGGCCTGCAGGAGTCAGACTTCCTGGACCTGCTGAGGTCCACCTTCCCTCAGCTGGCTGCCCATCAACCGTTTGACGTCTTCACCACCGATCACAGCAGGAAACTACAGCCGCTCAGAGTGGCCACGCTGACACCAGAGGAGATCTACAACAAGATCAGGTCCACAGGACAAGCCCTGTACATCCGACTGAAGGTACACTGTCTGATTTCGTTTTGTTTTTGTCTGAAACACATTTACAGTAATAATTTGTACTATAAATCCTAGGAATCCTTTATTCCCCTGAAGTAAAAATCTGGTGAAATTTCTTGGTTCTTTTCTTCCATCCTTTTAAAAAGTTGCATGATGTATTTCAGTTTTTGTGCTCTCAGCTGTTTTATGAAAGATTGCGTCTCTGCTTTTGTTTGAAATAGGATTTGGGAACAAAACTCTTGTTCCAGAAACAAGAGGAAACTCATCACCTGCAGAGGAAAACAGATTCTCCATCAACTTCTGATCAAACCAGCCTGAACACAAAGTAAGTCCAGAATGTTTCAAGACATCAGACTTGTTTCACAGAAAACACCCATAAAGTTGATCCCTTCTTGCAGTAGAATAAATATAAATGCATAGCTGACTTTTATGGACTTGACATGAATACATGTGTGTCAATAAACTCTTCATTTATGTTCCAAGTTCCCATGACATCCATGTTCAACAAAGAGAAGAAGACATGGAAACAGAGGAAGCTGATGATGATGATTATTCTACAAGATTAGAGCCAGCGAAAGGCTTTCTAGTTCTTTCTGAGAGCGAAGGGGACAGAGACGACGACTGGGAGAAGATCTCAGAGAAGACGAAGCGACGAGTCAAACGTTCAGGAGTCAAAACAAACCGCAGGAAGCTGATCCAGTCGTCTATGGAAGAGTTGGTTGAGAAGAGCGATGCTCTTCTGTCCTGTACAGTCTGCAGAGTCCTGCGCGGGTCGTTGAACATGTTGATAAAACACGCCTGGAGTCACGTGAACGATCCACAGGGAGTTTGTGGAGTGTGCGGAGAACATTCAGAGTCTGCAGAGGAGCTGAGGAGTCACCTGCAAAGCCACCAGAAAACTCACAGCTGCAACATCTGCGAGATGTATTTCATCTCCGCCAGCGGCCTCAAGGGACACATGGCTCGACACAGAAGAGAGAAAACGTACGAGTGTAAGATTTGCCGTAAAGAGTTCTTCCAAAAGTCGGCGCTGAAGAATCACAGTTGGGTCCACGTGGAGGAAAAACCTCACAAATGTGACTTTTGCGAGAAATCATTCGTCTCTAACTTAAACCTCAAAGTTCACATGACCAAACACACTGGCGAGAAGCCGTATCACTGCAGCGTCTGCAATAAATCTGTTCGCAGCTTTGAAAGTCTGTCCCAGCACATGAGGAGGCACTCGGGTCACACGGTCCAAGAGAGAACGTACGAGTGCGACATCTGCAGAAGAAAGTTTCATACAAAACATCAGCAACAAGCTCACCTGAAATACCACTCCAGAGAAAAGCCGCATGCTTGCAGCAAATGCAGCAAACAGTTTTTCGCCAGGGCCAGTCTGGTGACTCACATGAGGATCCACACCGGAGAGAAGCCCTACAAGTGCCCTGTATGTGACATGGCCTTCAGTCAGAGCCACTGCGTGAAAAGACACATGAAGACCCACCTGGTGGAAGAAAACGTCTGGATGAAGGACTAATGTTACTGAATGTTTCAGGAGATTTCACATGATCACAGCTTCTGTTTGCACAAATTGTTTTGTTGTTAAATATGATTCATTTGTACCTTGGTGCCTGAAGCAACTTGAAAGACAAGGCTGTTCTATTTGTCTCTCAATACTTTCCTTTCCTACTTGGTCTGTGTCTCTCAGCTCCAAATCCGTTTGTTCCTACTGAAAAACCTTTAAAAACAGCTCAAAAATATAGTTTCATTTTTAAAGATGAACCTGCAATCAGGTTTACCAGTGTCCAAGCACCCAACATAACCAAACGTTCACTGACCCAGGTTGATTCGTTTTAGTACATTTTATATAAAAAAAATGTTAAAATTATTGTTTAAAAGATTTAGGTGGGAGCGTTTTTAAAGTAAAAGTCTGGTGATATTCTATATCATATTAGCACCAAATCTCTCAATACGTTGCTCCTTCTCTACTGTCTGTGGCTCTTAACTCCAAGCCCATTGGTTCCTACTGATACATTTAAAAAAGCAGCAGTTTAAACTAGACCTGCGAGTAGATAGACCGAATTCCAAGCCTTTGACAAAACTCCAAACCAAAAGCTCACTGTACCCGGGTTGGTTGGGAAGCTGAAGGCATGGTTAGTATAAAGTTACTGAAACAGGAGGAAAGCGTGCATTTGTTGGGGACTACTCGCTGTGGGTGGATCCACATTTGATGCTCTAGTCAGTACTTCTGGCTGCAGAATTACTTTTTTTGGGGGAACTTTGTGATAGTTGAGTAATTATTTTAGTCATTTTTAAGGCAAGTATTTGTTTGACACTTTTTAACAAAGAACTTTACATAAAACAGAAAGGACATGATATAAAAGGAGAATAAAATTTTAAGAAATTGGAAAATACCAAACATTCACTCGTTACAGCTTCTCAGTTGTGATGGTTTCCTGCTGTTCATTGATTTTATGTGAATTGTAAATTGATATTTTTTGGGGGATATGGACTGTTGATCAGGCAAAACAGGCTACTTTAAGATAAACTTGGGTTTTAGGTAATTGTATCAGTTTTTTAATATTATCTGACAGATTGAACAATTAACTGTAAAAAAAAACACATGGATAATGAAAAGGAAGGAACATGTCGTCCGGTGCAGGGCTGTGGCCCCTTGGTGTGTTTTCAAAGGTTTTTGGACAATAATGGAGCTCTTTACTAATCACCTACTACTTAGCCCTTTGTATTCCCTAAAGAACATAGGCCAATGACGAAAGCTCTCCATCCTCTCCGGTCTTGTGCCCTTCGATCCAGTTGTTGCCTCTCAGCCTTAATCTCCAGCTGGTTCTAGGTCTTCCTCTGTTTCTCCCACCTTGTGGGTTCTATTTCAGTGCCTGTTTGGTGATTTATTGATTGATTGATTGTGTCTTCTGAGTGTCCGGCCAATCCAGCTCCACTTCCTCCTCATAATTTGAAGTTCTAATGGTTTTTGCTGGGTGCACTCCCACAGGTTGGAGTTGGTGATGGTATCTGGCTAGTAGACTCCCAGGAGGCGTCGGAAGCAGCTGCTGATGAATGTGTGTAGTTTGTTGAGTATGTTGTTGGTGATTTGTTTCTGATCCATACAACAGAACAGATTTGACGTTTGAAAGTTAAAAGTTTTCAGTTTGGTTTTAAGTGCTAGGTTTTTTGTTCTCCAGGTGTTATTTAGGATGTTGAATACTTCTCGCTTTTCCCATTCCGGTTGGACATCTTCCTCCGTCCACAGTAATTATACTCCCAAGCTACGTAAAACCGTCTACCTTCTCTAGTTGACTATGATCATTGGTGCATTTTTCTTGCCTTGAGTTTTTGGTAGGTTGATCTTGAGTCCAAGCGTAGCAACAGTTCTTTGTAGTTTGTGTGATTTGTCTTGCATCTGTTAGTCGGTGTGTCATCAGCAGAATCTGGATCCTGTAGCTGTTCAGCCGGGCTCCACTGTATGCTGGTTCTGCTGTTGTTGGTTTCTTGGTTCATGGTCAAGTCTATGAGTCTAGTGGATTTGTCTTTTTTCTCTCTACCACTTCTTCATGTCTCCTTCTATATGGTCTTCAGACCTTTTCACATCTCCTCCAGTGATCTTTGGGATTCTGTTTCTTGGTCTTGTAGAGCTTCAAACCGGTTCTGTAATGTGACCTGGAATAGTTCCAATGTGCCTATTTCTTAAAATTGCTGTATGTTAAATTTGACTCTTGCTTCTCTGGGATTCATGCATTTGATGGTCAGACCCAGCGTCAGCTCCCCTTTTCACTCTGACATCCAGCAGGGAGTACCTAAACTGGTTGATGCAGATGTGGTCAATCTGATTTTTGGTTGTTTGGTTAGCGGAAACCCATGTTGCTTTATGGACATCCTTGAAGGGGAAAACTGAACCTCCAATAACCTAGTTGTTGTCTGCACAAATTGCTTCATTCATTGTACCAAGCCCTTACTTTCCTATTATCAGCTCCTAACCGTTGTTGTTTCTCTCTGTCTTCCATTAAAGTCATGATGGCCTTTCCTTTCTTGGTCTGGAGTCTCAGATGTAGTTGGTTGTAGAAGTGGTCCTTGGTTTCATCTGCGTTGTTGATGGGGGCGTAGCATTGTACGATTTTAAAGGTTTATTTTCTTATGCGTAGTATAAAATTTTGCTGTAATGAGTAATCAATGAATGTAATTGAGTTGATGATTTCCCAGCTGATGAGGTCCCTCTGGGCCTCTTTGGATAGCATGAACCCTAATCTGTCTGTATGTGGTGAAGAGTCATCTGGGTGCCCTGAGTACAATATGGACTCACCACTGGCCAGTTTAACCTGCTCTGACTGGAGACATCTGGTTTCACACAGACCCAGGAGAGATATTCTGCACCTCCTCAACTCCTCCGTTATTACTGCTGTCTTTCCTCTTGCATACATGTTCCTGACGGTCCGTGTTGCAATGCTGATGGATCGTCTTGGAGTTAGAAGATCCAGACGCACGGTTTTCCATGTACATCGTCATTTTCTCTTTAGCCTGGAAACTGAAGAGTCTTCCTTTCCAAGGCTTTGGGAATTCTTGGTTTTCATCGACGTTTCTGTAGCATGAATGTTTTTTATGGGTCTGGGTCGCTACCCTCAAGCCCAACCTTCCACTGTTTCTGGTTTAAGGTGCGTTTTGGAATTGAATTCTTAGACCACTCTCTTAACCTGTTGTCTTCCAGGTAATGGATTACAGTCACATAACGCACAAAACCAGACAGATTTAGGGTTGTGTACAAGCTGTCTCAGCACATCAAGCCCAACCAACTCCTGCTACTATGTAATGAAAGCTGCAACCAGTACAACAGTGTATCTATTGCAAACATTTCATACCGGCAGCATGAGACAGAATGGAGCTCTATGACACAGACAATATGATATATCAGGCTTTTATACACACAAACAATACTTGTGGATAATAAGTAGATCAATTAATTGTTGATTCTGGTATTTTCATGACTAAAATTGATTGTTGAAAATAAGAAAAACAGAAAATCACCAGACTTTAAGCGCACATGATCCAGGAATTATGTGTTTTAGCAGGAATGTCAGATGGACTGTAGCCATCAAAAATGTCTGAAAAGTGTAAATTTTTTTGTTCTTGACTCAGTTTCAACACTGAGCTCTGACTATGTGGGGCCCCAAGAAAAGAAAAATGCTGATTATGGGAATTTTATTGAATCCTCACAAGTCACAAGATGAAGGAAAACAAATTATGGTTAAGTAGGTTGTTACATGTTGGGCTGTTTGAGTTAAATATTGATGCACCTTTCATGAGATGTTTCAGGTCAGTGTGATTAACAGTAAATACATATATCACAAAGGTGTAAAACTTCCTGGTGTTCAGGCTTTTTTGTGTTTATCTACAGCAAAGATGTTGCCATCAAGAACACAGCAATGCATCAAAACTGATAAATGTTGTCATATGTTGACTGAAAAGAAGTTTATTATTGGTTGAGCTCAAGTACAAGAGGTTACATCTCTGTATTTTTTGGGAAACAACTTATGATTTTTACATGATATGAAGTTTTTTCTAGTTATGATTTTAGAGTTTATTCATCTTTTTTTTTTTTTTTAGCAAAAATTGTCATTTTTACCTTTGATCACAACTATTGCTACTGCAAGTTTTTTGGTTTTTTTTGCTTTTATCAGTGTCATTATTTTAATGAAGTTCTGATCATTTTGAAAACACATGAAAGCTGTTCCTGCGTTTTGTTGAATGGAGTTTTTATACTGTAAATAAAAGTTGTGTTGAGTTGCTGGTTGACATCTCCAACTGCCTGTCCATGTTGCGTTTGGTTATTTTCATGTTCAGATTGAATTGGTTATTTTTTGTACTTCATTATTCTACCACGATCAAAAGCTTGAGCGCAGCAACAATATAAACATAATATAACTACAGAGTAAGAAGTTACTTGGTCAAAGGTCACAAATCTTTATGAATTATTTCTTTATTCCTGGGGTCAAGAAGGAAAGTTGAGCTTTAGTTTTTGGTTGATATGGATTACCCATAATTTTAAAAATGATGTCAGTGAATAAGATGTCTGCAAATTAATCTGAAACACATTTTTCACAAGATCATTACATTTTATAATGATCTTTTTTGTAAAGTAGTTTTCATCATTAGTGGCAGACTATGTCATTCACAACCTGGATTCAAATTTCCAACCTAAAAATCTGTTTGTTTGGCTGCACTGGAAACAGAAACATCTGTTATATTTCTTGCAGCAGCGTGTTGCTGCCAACAATTTGCTTAGTTTCTCGTTTTAATGAGAAACTTCTCATTTTAAACAAGAAACTTTTCATGTTATAATAAGATAGTTTTAATTTTATTCTGAGATATTTTCTTATTACTAGAGATTAAAATATACAATTTATACAAGAAGTTATAGTTATATTGCAAAACTTTATTTCACAAAAATTAGGTGTGAGGGTCTTCTGTGGGGGTGAAGTGGGATTATTAAATCAATAAATTAAATATATTTCTAACAATGCATTAACAATACTGTACAAAATCAAGACTAATTCATATTAATCACATCTTATACCAGCGGTATTTCACCAAAAATCAAAGAGAAAAATTCCAAAAACTGAAAACAGATTTGTGTTTTTTCTTCTTTCCTCTCCCATTAATCATCTCACGACCCCTCACATTTATCTGGTGACCCTCTGGAGGGGCCCGACCCCTAGGTTGGGAACCACTGGACTAAACTAGCTAACTGTATATAAAGTAGTGTAAACTCGCTCCACCTCCAGCAGCTACAACAGTAACATGCTGCTCTAACACTGATGCTTCACTATTAATAATCTAATGATGTCATATATAATAATATATCAGTCAGAGGGACCAAACCACTACTTTTACTGCAATACTTTAACTCCATCAAGCTCATAATACTTATGTACTTTTACTGCAATACTTTAACTACATCAAGCTCATAATACTTATGTACTTTTACTGCAATACTTTAACTACATCAAGCTCATAATACTTATGTACTTTTACTGTAGTAGTATTCAGTTTCTGCATTTTACTTGTGCTTATATTCTTGTTTTTATTTTTCTTATTCTCATGTTTATGCCATGTATTTTTTTTATTTTGTCTTTCACTGTAAAGCACATTGAGCTTACTTGTAATGTAATGTGCTTTATAAATAAAAACTGTTGTATTTTATAGTGTCTCTGAGGAAAATTGAAGGAACGACTGTTTTTGTTTCTCTCCGGACAGTATTAGCGGCTGTACCTGTAACCCGGAACAGCACCGTCTGCGGGTGAAGGTGCGGAGCTGCTCTGCATAAAAACACACCTTTAAAACCCCGAATTAAACCATGTTTTACTGGATGAAGAGGAACGCAGGTAACTCCGAGACCCTCGACAGCCTCGGTAACATGTCTAAAGCGGAGATACTGAGAGGAATCATCTCTGAGAAACTGACCACAGCCGCGCAGGAAATCTTAGCGGTTGTTGAGAGAACCGTAGCCGGGTACGAGGAGGAGGCTTCGGGCTTCAGACGGGAGATCGACCGGCAGAGGAGACAACTGGAGGTTCTCCTGCAGCCTCAGGTCAAACTGGAGAGAAGAGGTCAGTGTCAAAATTAATTAACATTAAGTCACAAACATTCTGTTTGTATTTTAAGTTGCGGGTTGTTGAACCTCGTTTAAAAAAACGTCAATTTAAAGTTTATTCGCTCGCTGACAAACCTGCAGACATCTGAGAACATAAAGTAAACACTTCCACACATGTTCATGATGTTATTTACGCTTCGGCATGACTCCACATGCCAAAAAATATACCGAGTTTTGTAAATTCAGTGTTTACTGTCAGCTTCATAATAACTTTGCAGGACTTTAACTGCAGTTATCGAATTTTCTCGCGTGATTTGTGTCAATCTCATCAATTTACCGAAATCCTACGTGAATTTTTTTTGTGTGTGTGTGTGGGGGGGGGGATTTTTGAAATATTTATCTGTTTTTTCTTTATTTTGGTTAAAAAAATGTGAAGCCCGGATCCCGGATCTAGACGACGATGTGGTTGTTGTGACTGAGGAAGATGATGATGGTGATGATGAAGAGGAGAAGCACAAACAGCAACCAGGTACAGTATGTCATCACAGTTCTCTCTTTAAATGTGTTATAAAAATTAGAAAAATATGATATTATTATTAATAAATATATAACATTTATAATGTTAATTAATAAGGTATACCATGCAGGATTTTCCTCAGACAACATTAATGTCTCTCAATCATCATTTATGATCCACTAGACGTGTGTGTCTGTATTTATTTGCAGAGAATCTGCTCTCTGCCTGTATTATCTTATTATTTTGCTGTGTTCGGCCGTTTCTGGGCGTCGACCTTCGGCCGGTGGGTGTGTCGCCTCTAGCCAATAACAGCACAGGGAGTGAGGTCGGGACTCGTAGCCTAGCAACCAGATTACTGCTCTCTGTCTCTGTGTCATGGATGTGGGCGGAGCTGAGCTACACAGAGCAGAGAGGCCACGGCGGACATGATGAAGCTCGCTCGACCACCGCTGCTCTCTCTCTGGAGCCGGGGACAAATCTTACATAGTGTACCTTTAATTAGGATTTTTCAAAATAAAACAAAGATACAGAGATAACCCTTTTTTGTTTTTTTTCATTTCTTATTCTAACAGCAGCAATGATACTTATTTATTGAGTTTCAGGTTAAAAACATTTTGTCGTATTTTCTGACATTTTTATAAGCTTTTATATTTAATAAATGTGTAGCTGTGCTTTTTAGAAAGTTTTTTAAATATTTAGAAATGTGAGAAAAATTAAATGAACAAAAATGTAGAAACATACTAAGACATTGAGATATTAATGCAGAGCTGAAATTATTAATTATTAGTCAATTTATCAATAAGTTGATTAGTTTTCTCTTTTTTTTTTTTTTACAAAAAGAAAGAAAATATTTTCTGGTCTTTATATGATAATAAACTAAATGTATCTGCCAGTTTTCACTTTATAGACTAAACTGATGAATAGAGATAATAAATCTGTTTGAATCTGAAGACATAATGAATCAGTTGCTCTTCATTCTACCAGTAAATCTTCTCGACTCTGAGTTTTGTTTACTGGAGTTAATCATGAACTCTGATTGAAGGATATAAAAATGAACCGTTTTATCAAATTATGACAAAAAAGGCCAAATAAGTCAAATGAAACTAGAATTATTTTCCTCATCGTTCAGCCGTCGTACATCCAAAAATAAACTCTCAGCGCTCAACAGAATGTGGTTTTTGTGATTTGTTTGTGTGCAGGTGTGCAGGACGAGACGGGGAGTCTGGGCCTGATGTGGTATGATGATGATGATGATGATGATGAAGAGGAGGGTGAGGATGAAGAGGAGCGGCTGTCTGTACGACCGGCGACGAGCTCCAGACAGAGACGAGAAGACCTGAAGGACCCGGATTATCAGATACCGTCAAGGTTACGAATCACACGACAGCATGTTTTAACAGCAACTACCGATCGTTTTCATTATTGATTAATTGATTTGTTGTTTGGTGCAGAAAATGTTTTCTTGTTTTGTCCACAAATCAAAGATGTTCAGTTACTGTCAGAGAGACTAAAGAAACCAGAAAATATTCACATTTAAGGAGCTGAATCAGAGAATTTAGTCTCAAAGCAACTAATCGATAATCAAAATAGTTAATGATTAATCTTCTGTCTCACTATATGTAACATAAAGAGACATTTCCAGCTCTATATTCATATTCTGGGGCTCTACTGGAATATCTTTACATGATTTCCAGTTAATTATCCAGTTAGTTTATCTTTATCTTTATCTTTATCTACTGGTCCTTTATGCAGCTCTGATGTGTTGTTGATGGATCCTCACTCCCACCAGTCAGAAGCTCAGAACCGCTCTGTTATTTGTTATGAACCTGCTGCTCGTCTTCGTCTTTCAGGTCTTTTTCTCCCAGAGTTCGGTCTGAAAGGAGGAAACCCGGCAGACCTCGGATCAGTGAACCGCAGAACCGCGTAGACCTCAGGATCCGCATCCTGGAGGACTCACAGACTGATGTGCTCTCCAAAAGAGGTACGAGTACAGAACCCTACTGCACCATCCTCTAACAGAACATCACGACTACTAAAGCTCAGAATGATGTTTGGAAGTTGATTATTTTCGTTTCTTGACAAAACATTTGGTCTGTAAGAAAAACCCTCCACCGTTTCCTGGAACCTGCAGATTGCTTGTCTTTATATGTCAAAGAAAAACCACAAATCCTCAGATTTAAGAAGCTGGAACCAGAAAATTTTGAGTACTTTTGCTTGAACAATGACTGAAACGATGAATCTGTTATCAGAACAGTGTTTTGTTGCAGCTCTGAACACGTTAACTCACATGTTTCACATCTCAAAACCAAAGATTGTTATGAAACTGATGCTGCAACTGAGATTCATGTTTTTCATTTAACGGACATATTCGATGAAGTCGTTTGTGTGTCAGTGTTTCAGAAATATCCGCTGCAGGAGCTGCGGTGTCCTCTGGGCCTGCAGGAGTCAGACTTCCTGGACCTGCTGAGGTCCACCTTCCCTCAGCTGGCTGCTCATCAACCGTTTGACGTCTTCACGTGTGACCGAACCAAGCGGCTGCAGCCTCTGACGGTAAAGACGTTGACGCCGGAGGAGATCGACAGAACCATCAGGTCGATCGGAGCAGGAACCTCAGCGCTCTACATCCGACTGAAGGTACCAGACTGGAGTTGAGATGGTTTACATGTGTGGTCGAAAGTTTTATTTGTATTAGAGCTGCAACAATTAGTCAATTAATTGCAACTACTTAAAAGCTATACTACCTAATAGACAATATATAGACTCATACAACAAGTATGTGAAGTGTGTGTCTGTATTATCTTATTATTTTACTGTGTTCGGACGTTTCTGGGCGTCGACCTTTGGCCAGCTGGTGTGTCACCTCCAGCCAATAACAGCTCAGGGTGTGAGGTTGGGACTCGTAGCCTAGCAACCAGGGTGAACCAGAGAGGGTGAAGCTCTAAATCTGGCGATGGAGCACCTCCCTGCAGGGTTGTGAGGGGGTGTGAGCGTGTTTATTTGTGCTTTTACAACGTAACAGCTGTAAAGTTATCATAAAATAACATTTTGTTCTCGACCACTGCTGCTCTCTGGTCAAGTCGGGGGGAGGGGCCATCTTTGAATGCTGTGTTAACACCAACTGACAAATCCTGCATAGTACAGAACCAAACACAAAGGTCCTGTTTACACCTGGTATTAACATGTGTCTACACACGCGTCCTGATCGGATCTCACTTCCCCGCTCTATATGCAAATAAACACGGATATCATTTTCATTTCCAAAGACCAAATTCGTTTGTTATACGTTCAAAGCTGTGAGA
Source organism: Thunnus thynnus (assembly GCF_963924715.1). Lineage (NCBI taxonomy): Eukaryota > Metazoa > Chordata > Actinopteri > Scombriformes > Scombridae > Thunnus > Thunnus thynnus. The sequence continues at coordinate 25,218,866 of NC_089538.1, forward strand.
GAGAGAGAGAGTTATCAGACAAGTTGAACAGTTTTGGACGGAGGGTCGTGTGTCTAGTCTGCCGGAAAATGGAGGACGTCAGTTGAGTAGGTGGTCCTTCAATGTGGTCCAGGATGCATTGCGTTTACACTACTAAATGAATGTGGCCACATGTGGCCCAGACCACCTGCGAATGTGGTCTGAGTGATCAGATCTCAATCCGTCCTCAATGTGTCTTGGGTGTGTTTACACCTGTATTTAGAGCTGTCCACTGAGACAGATGTTAATACCAGGTGTAAACAGAGCCTCTGTTTGTTTACTTCCAGGTAGAAAACTCCTGCACAGACAGTTTAATGGTGAGGAGCACAAATAAATGTCAGTTTAAGCAAGTAAAGAAGTATAAACAGTAAAGGTAATTAAAAGTTAGCATGAGTAATTATAAATGAGTAAAGTGGTTTCCCACTATGACAAAGTCAGTCACCAGTTAGTCTAACTGGTGATGGGATGTCGCTGTTGGTTAGATTTGGTTTATTAAAGCAGCACAGAAACATCAGACTGCTGTGTTAAACTACTTAAACGTAATATTTAAAGAGATTCTCATTAGTCTATTGAAACAAAAGAGGTTTAAAACTCCTCGTGAACCACGATCATGAACTGAACTCTTCTTCCTCCTGATCACAACAGTTGTAACTGAGTCTTTCGAAGCTTTTTGAAGCAGTTTTGTAAAAAGAATCTGTTTTTGTTTTGTGGAAACAAACTTTTCCAGACGGGATTGGATCCTCAGAGCAGCAGCAGCAGCTCAGACCTTCATCATCCTCCGCAGAGAGAAGACGACGCCACAGACTCTCCGTCCAGCTCCATGACGACCAACCAGAGCAACACGTACACCAGGTGATTACATCACATCTGATCACAGATAGTCAATAAATATGAAATATCATCTCACAGAAATAATATTTCAGGACATTTTACAGTTAAAAGAATCATCTACCTCAAACCGAGTCTGACATTCCTGTGCTGACATCTCATATATACATTCAGTGAGCACTTTATCAGGAACACCTGTGTAGTCCAACACAACAGCTCTACTTTAACGAAGCTTCTACATTTCCAGTTGGTGGTGTTATACTGCAGTGCATCAGTCTAGTTTATAAGTCTCCTACCAATCATCTCTTTGTCTCCAGAGATCTGTCTGAGAGGAGGCGGCGCGGCAGACCTCGGCTGGGTGAAGAACCGAGTCACCACTACGTCAGAGTCTGCATGCTGGAAGATTCCCAGTCACAAGTCCTCTCAAAGAACGGTGGATATCAAAGACGTCGCTCTGAACGGACTGTTCCTGTAAATATGTGTGAATATGTGTGAATTTATCCTCTCTGGTTTCAGTGTTACTAAAATCCCCGGTGCAGGACCTGAAGTGTCCTCGGGGCCTGCAGGAGGCGGACTTCCTGGTCCTGCTGAGGTCCGCCTTCCCTCAGCTGGCCGGAGACGACAAACCTTTTAACGTCTTCAAGTCGGACAGGAGCCGGAGGCTGCAGAGACTCCGAGTGAAGACGCTGACGCCGGAGGAGATCTACAGAGCCATGAAGTCCACCGGCGTGGAGAAGACCGTCCTCTACATCAGACTGAAGGTAAATACTGCAGTAGAAGAAGAACTCAGTAAAAACATGTTGACAGGAAGTCGAACGTGAGGATTCTTACATCTTAGACTGGATCAAGAGTTTAAATTTCAGCCTTTTGTGTAAGAAGTTTTATTTATACACAGACAGGAGAGGAAGAGGAGGAGGAGGAGGAAGAGCTTCACCTCTCACAGAGAAACGATGACGCCGCCAATGAGTCTCCAAAAAGTGATGAAGCCGACCTCCATTCAAGGTCGTTTAAAAAGAAACAGACTTTAAAATGTGGTTATTTTCAGCCACAATGAGGATAATAATTCTAAAACTCTTGTCTTTGATTTGCAGCCCTGTTCAACCTCCAGACGGCAGCAGCTCCACATCACAACAACAACAACAAGACATGAAGACAGAGGAAGCTGATGATGAAGCAGACGTCAGCGACGATGACAAAGACGGAGACGAGGACGACTGGAAGCCCGATCCTGAGCTGCAGTCGCTGAAGACGAGGAAGCGGCGGGCTAAGAGGTGCGGCATGGAGGGGAAGCTGGCCGAGAAGAGTAAAACGCCGTGTAAGGTGTGCGGCGTCTGGTACCGACTGCTGGGCAGCTTGATCAAACACGCCTGGAAGCACACGGACGAACCGCAGTGTGTGTGCGGCGTGTGCGGCGAGCAGTTCGAGTCCGTGGACGAGCTGAAGCGACACCTTCAAACTTACCAGAAAACTCACGAGTGCTCGTACTGCGGCAAGTCTTTCTTCACCGTCACGGGGCTGAACTGTCACACCACCCTGCACACGGGGAACCGGCCCTTCAAATGCGACGTTTGCCACAAAACCTTCGCCCACTTGTCCAGCCTGAACATCCACCGCTGGGTCCACGTGGAGGACAAACCGCACAAGTGTGACGTCTGCCTGAAAGCGTTCGGTTTAAAGGCTCAGCTCAAAGCTCACATGAAGGTCCACACGGGCAGAGACAAGTACCACTGCCACGTCTGCGGGAAGTGCGTCTACGACGTGCGATCGCTGACCCGCCACAAGGCCACGCACTCCGGGGAGAGGCGTTACGGCTGCGAGGTTTGCGGGAAACGATTCAAACTCGCCGACACGTTAAAGTCGCACGCGAAGATCCACACGGTGCGAGACCGGCCGTACCTGTGCCACATCTGCTGCAAGACCTTCCTGTCCAACTGCGGCCTGACGGCTCACATGAGGACTCACAGCGACGAGCGGCCGTTCGTCTGCATCATGTGCAGCAAAGGCTTCTTATCCAACGGCGAGCTGAAGGTGCACATGCGCGTGCACACCGGCGAGGCGCCGTACGGCTGCTCCGAGTGCGGCCGCTTCTTCAAACGGAAGACTCACCTGAACAACCACGTCCGCACACATCTGGGCATCAAACTGTTCGTCTGCAGCGTTTGCGGGAAAGCGTGTTCGAGACAAGAACACCTGACGGTTCACATGAGGACGCACAACGGAGAGAGACCCTACAAATGTTCTCTGTGCGACAAAGCCTTCACTCAGAGTCACTGTCTGAAAACACACATGAAGAGTCACCAGAGGGATGAAAACCTCTTCCTCAGCGAGTCCACGTCCTGAATAACCATCAAACGAAACGGTACATAAACATTTATCACACAGCTGCAACAATCAGCAACTAGTTTAATAATCAAAGAATCACTTTAGTCGTTTCTGAAAGAAAAAAAGGTCAAAAATGTGCTTTAAATGTGATGATTTTATGTTTTTCTTTGTCTTGTGTGACAGTAAACTGACAAAACAAGACGTTTGAAGACGTTAACTTGAGCTGTTGGGAATCATAACGAGCATTTTTCACTATTTTCTTACATTTTACAGACAAAACAATGAATCAATAATGAAAATAACTGTCAGTCGCAGCCCTGATTTATTAATAAATAGTTTCTATAACATAATAATGTCATTATAAGCAGATTAAAGGGTATTTAAACATCGTTCACATCAGCATCCAAATTATAAAGGATTAAATTGGAAATATATCAAACTTAAAATAAAGAGAAAATCAAACATGGACGCCTCACGTCCAACCATGTTTTTATGTTCGAGGTCATTAAAGCAAGTTTAATGGACGTAGTCAAACTACATTTACTGAAGTATTATTTTCTGTTACTTTATACTTCGACTGTTACACTCGGTTACATCAACACTCCAGGAAATAAACATTTAAATTGTTTATAACACATAATGTAGTTATAAGCTGATGTATTTGTGTTTATTCATGTATATCTGATGTTACAGCTGTTTTATTATAATGTCATTCATTATCTGTTCATACAGCAGCCTCTAATGAACAAATACATCTGCTTATAACTGCATTATAGTGTGTAATAAACATTTATTAACTGATTATAAACTGATTATTAATGATAATTAGGGGCAAAACTTTAATTTTTATTTGGACATTTAGACGTCTGCTGGTGTTTAAACAATATTTAACAAACTTTGGCGTCATTTTTTTAAATGTAAAAAAAATGTTTTTTTGTAGAAAAACGTGTAAATTATTGAAAAATACGTTGTTTTTGGTGCTGAAAGTCAGGCGTCACTCAGCTCTACATTTGGATCAAAAAAGAAACAAAAATTAAAAGCAAATTAATTGAATAAATAGTCAATTTATGTAAAATAATCACCAACTATTTTGATAATTGATAAATAGTTTAAACCAAAAATAGAAAACATACCCCAGAGTTGTTGCTATTGTTAGTCTTATGTGACGTTAAGTTTCGGACTGTTTTTGGCAGTTTAATGACATCACTGTTGGAGTTTTATTGACTAAACGATAATAAATATAATCGTTAATTGCAGCCCTGATTGACAGGAAGTAAATCAATCATTTTAAGTTGCTGATATTTGCAGGTTCCAAATGTGAGAATTTTCAGTTTTATATGATTGTAAATGAAACATATTCTGGTTCAGGACTTTTTATACAGTAAAACGGTGAAAAAAACGATAAAAAATAATCTTCAGTTGCAGCCTTAAAATAAAGTTTATTAGTGTGATATAAGCATGTGGAAAAACAACATACAAACACACCATAAACTACGATTACGATACAGTAAGTTGTTGAATTCATTTGTGTGTGTTAGTTTAAATATAATAAACACCACTTAAAAATGAACAAAAACAGCAAAAATTTAAATAAAATACGTCGTTTTTGAAGCTTCTGAAGATCTTCATCTTTCAGGTTACAGTGGTTTTTTTTGGTTTCTGTTATAAACTACAGATGATGGTAGCTGCTGTGTTATTACAGCGTCCATCGGTTACATAGAGTTGTGTTTGTGTTTCATGTTGTATTTACTGCTGACGGATTATGTAACGTTCACTCAATATCCAGAAACTGTTTTTGTCTCGACTGTAGAAGTTGTTCATGAAGAAGAAATCTCAAACTGTACAGTAAAAAAAAAAACTTTTTATATTTTACTTCCTGCAGTGCTGCTTCTGTTGGATGTTTTCATTCCACTGTAGCTGATGTTGCATTCAAGGCAGGTGGGAAATTCCCAATTAGCCTTAAACTGTGTAATTGCATTTTTTTTTTTTTAGTTCCGTCCTCATTTATTTTTTAAATGTTTTTGGTACGTTGATGGACGGAAACACTCATAAGTCCCACGTGATCCTGAATGCAGCATTTGGTGCCTTAAAGTGCATGTTTCTCTCTGAACTGATGTTACAAAACTACAAACTACAAATATCCTGGTTTTACATTTTTACTTGTGCAGCGTATTAAAAGAGAAAACTGCTTTCATTCTGTACTTCAGTGTAAAAATAATAAAAAGTGCTTGTCTGCTTTGACATGTGTGACCAAACTAATAAACGACATTCTGAGAATTTTTTTTTAAAAATGTCATTTTGTGGAGGAAACCAGAGCGAGAAAAACTATTCCTACATTTATAAAGTTTATAAGAAAGTACAGTGCTTATAAAAAAAAGTGTTCAGTATGTTGTTTTTTTACCGTATTGACACAGAAAGACGTTGTCAGTCGTGTGTCGGTGGTTTTCTGACACCTCCAGCTCTCTTTACTTTACAGTTCGTACAGTGTGGTTGTTGGCGTGTGGCGTTCAGGGCAGCTCCAGCATGTCGTGTTCGCTCAGGATTCGCTGAGTTCGCGTGTGAACCAGCGTCAGATGATGGATGATGACGCGCAGGACGGGCGCCGCCTCCCGCGTGCTCTTTACGCACACCAGCTGCAGGAAGTACTTCCTCTCCGGGAGGGCGAGGAAGACGAGCTCGGCGGCCTGACGGAGCACCCAGGGGTGGTGGGGCGCCAACGCCACCTTGTAGGCGTCCCTGAGGGAAGACGGAGACAGACTGAAGGTTTCGTCTAGGAGTCATGTGACATGGGTGAAATATATCTTGCGCTGCATTTAAAGACGCAGGAGAAATTAATATTTAGTGTCTCTAAATGAACGAATCATGACGATATTGAGACCGAACTGAAAACATTAGCAGCGAAAAATATCAACCTTCAGATTTAGTTACAAAAAGATGAAAGATGGAAACAAATGTTTAAAAAGATGAGGAAGGTTATCGAGCCCAGAGGTTATTTACAAATGTTCAAGAAGACTAAACTCTTAGTCTTTGAATACACTCAATGATAAATAGGGTAAGTGTTTCAGTTTATAGAGGAAGTTTCCAAAAGATTATTGCATTTAAAAGCAGAACAATTGGATTTAATGAACAGCAGAAACAGTTTTGTGAGAGTCACTGTGAAATAAACATGTAACGCTAAAACATCCACTTTACCTCCAAATTATATATATTTTAGTTTAAAATACAAATGTGCAATAACTGTTGCTGTTAAATATATATTTGAGCAGTCAGTATATACTATATGTATATAAAGTAAGTTATCACTTTCTTACCCATTCAATATTTATTCCAGTGACTCTTTCACACTTTTGCACTTTTTGTATCCCGTTTACAGTAAACGGAAACGATTTCACCTGTATATAAACATCGTGTGTTGTTGTCCACTTGTTTCTATATGTATGTATCTATTTTTTTCATCCATTTTGCTTTTACATAACTGATGTTTATCACTTGTTGTCCTTGTGTATCTCTGAACATTGTTGTGTGTGAGCACATTGAGTCAAATTCCTTAAAAGCGTAAACATATTTTGCCAATAAATCTCTTTTTTTTATATAATGTCTCTTCCCAGGCTTTGCAGTAAAATCACTATTTATTGTTTTGTTTTTGCACCAATAAAATATAATAATAAAATAATGATTTACATCAACAGAAAGGTCAAACTAAACTGATCTTTATCTCCACAGATTGATCACAGTTCATTTAGCAGAACTTGTTACTCAGTTTGTTTTTGTAACGACAGTGACGTCACTCCTTGAACACACCTTGAAGGTCATTTCTTACCTGCTCAGCTCTCCGGGTGTTTTGAAGCGTCCGTCTGCGTCCGGTCCTTCAGCCAAACCCTCCAACATCAGCTTGAGCCACAGGAGGGATCGATGCAGTCGAAGCAGCGTCCGGCAGCCCGAATCTGTGCGGCGGGAAAAGTCCACCATGCCTGCTTTTAGCTCCGCCTCCACCATGGAGCGAACTGAACGGTACATCTGCAGAGAAAAAAAAACATCTGTTTACTCACCTGGATATTAGTTTAGTTCATATCGTCCAATCGTGTTTTTACCACAGTGCGTCTCACCCCGTTTTTCAGTCCAAATGATGCTGGGGTTTGTAGTCCTGAGAGGTCAGACGGTTTCCCATGAGCCTCTCTGCTGTGTTTGAGTGACAGCTCTCGTATCACTACAACTTTTTCTTTCACCTTCTGAGAGAAGAAACTGACCATCGTCCCGAGAGACTCCATGAAGCTGTGGAGAAGAGACGAATGAGATTCATCGACCATCTTGTGAGGACAAAGTTTAAGATCTTAATTCTGAGATAATTTTTAATGGTTGTCTCTTCTTCAAAGGTTTGGACAGTCAGATATTAATGAAGCTAATACAAAGTCATCATCAAATCAGTTTAAGGTTGAGTGTGTGAATTTCAGATTCTTACACAGAAGGTATTTTATATTTACTTTGTTGTGTGAGAAATACAACAGTCAGACCTTCCAGGTTGTGCAGAAGTGGAAAAACATTCAAAATCATTGATCAATAAAGATTATTAAGGTTTCTGCAAGAGAACAACATGCTTGTATTGTCTCCAAATAAAATATTAGATGCCAGTTTCCAAAAACATCAGGCAGATCATTTATATAAATTAAGAACAACAACGGCCCTAAATTTGAGCCCTGTGGAACACCAGATTTAAAGGACGCGTTCACAATAGTTCAAGTGTGTCTTAAACCAGCAGTCAGGTGTTCATATGAACAGTAAAGAGGTTTTCCTCGCTGTAATCATTCCTCCTGTTCATACTGGATACTAAAAGATCCTTCAAATGTGCTTTCAATGTAAGTGATGGAGGCCAGAAACAGTCCTTGTTTTGTGCAAAAATGCATTTAAAAGTCTCTGTGAAGCTTCTATTCAGCTTCAGCAGTCTGAGTTAGTCATATCAAGTGGATATCTGACACATTTACAGTCTTTTTAGCATCAAATTCCACTTTGTGTTTCCTCAGTCAGTGTTTCCCTGTTGAGCTGCAGGTGGAAGTATAGTAACAAAAAGAGGGACTTTGGCACTAAAAAGACTGTAACGTTGAAAGATATCTACTTGATTTGACTCATTTGGACGCTGAAGCTTCATATTAGCTTCAGATAAACTTTTAAATACATTTTTACACAGAAGGAGGACTGTGGATTTTGTCCCCCATCACTTCCATTGTAAGTGCATTATGAAGGGATCTTCTAACGGTCAGTATGAACAGGAGGAATGATTACAGCAAGAAAAACATGTTTAATGTTCATTTGGGCTCTGACTGTTGTTAAAGACACACTTGAAAAATTGAGAATCTTTAATCTGATGTCAGTTTGACATGTCATCAGTCTTCTTCAGTGGGACTGAAAACATTTACACATAAATAAATAAAAATCCAGCCTGGAAAATTTAGGAATGTTGTCTTCTTCACAACATATATTTAGACAAGGATGGTAAATTGAAAAAATTAGCCCACAGACCATCGCAGGGTTAACAAAAGAGGTGAGTCCATGAATAAACTGACTGACCCACTGTCAACTGACTTATAGGTCAATTAACTTGTTTATCGAGGCCTTATATAAATATTTTGGAAAGTCACACTTTTGAATTATTTGGAAATTGTGCACTGCTGTGTTGTTTTTTCCCTTTAGGACGGCAGATGTGTTAATGTATATGTTAAAACTTAAATAAACACATTAAAAAAAAAAAGTTATGTGTGTTTATACTTGATGAGCTCATCCCAGCTCTGGAGATACGGCTCCATCAGAATGTCGTTGTCGTCTGACATGCTGGACTTTAAATGAAGCAGCAGACGCCAGGCCTGAAACGATTGGCCAGGACACTCCTGGATGAGGGTTGGGGCTCTGTCAGGCTCTGCCCACTTGGCAGGAGCCAACGGAGGCTCAGGCTGAAAGCAAAAAAACAAACAAAAAAAATGTGTTACTGGAAATATGTTTTGTTTTGTTTTGAAACCATAACATAATTGTGTGTGTGTGTGTGTGTTCTTGTATGTGTATCTATGTGAGGACCATAGACTTAAACCATAAAAGTGAGGACATTTTGCCCGTTCCTCATTTCTTCAAAGTGGTTTTGTAGCTAGTAGCTACAAATGTGTGTGTGTGTATGTATGTGTGTTAGTCTTACTGTTTGGTGGTTAAAACTCAAACATGGCTGCCAGGCGGTGCCACAGTCTCTGGCACCCTGAGCTGCAGTGAAACAGAAACAAAACTCTGGGTAACCAAAAAATACACAAAACGTGTTTCTGTTTTCATTAATGCAGCTATTATTGGTTGTTTAGTTGACATCCAGAACTTTGGCTGGTGACCATTAGCATATGTTGTGGTTTTAAGTCATGCTAGCAGCACGGCCGGTCCATCCACCACTTTGGTTTAGAAATGTCTCAACTAATATTTGATAGAATGGCATCAAAGTTTCCTCTTATCCAGTGAAAATATTTCTACATCCACCTCATAGATTGACAAAACATTTTGTACAGACATTTATGCTTCCTGAACGATGAATCCTAATGACTTTGGTGATCATGACTTTTCCTTTAGCGCCACCAGCCAGTTCACACTTTTGGTTTTGAAATATTCTGAAAACTATTGGATGGATTGCCATGAAATTTGGTAAAAACAGTAATGTTGCCCACAGGCTGAATAGGAAAACCTGCGCCATCATCTGGTCCAAATTTAATTTTGTCCAATACTGTGGTTTATAACCAAATACCTGCAAAACTCATGACATTCCCATCAGCCTCAGCTCTTTGTGTTTAGCGCTAATTAGCAAATGTTAGCATGCTAAAATGGTGAACATGGTAAACATGATACCTTCTTATTGTCATTTTGTTTTTGTTTTTATTGTAATTTTGTATTGTCTACCTTTTTAGTTATTTTACTCATTTTCTGATATTTATATTTGGCTTGTTTTTCTTTTTCTTGATTCACTGAGTTTGTTTTATTGTTGTTGTTGTCATGTGGACCCCAGGAAGACTAGCGACCACTTTGTAGAAGCTAATTGAGATCCAAATAAAGAATAAATTAGCATCTTAGCATTGTCACCAATGTTAGCATTTAGCTCAAAGCACTGCTGTATACAGACTTTTTTATTTGTTTGTTTACAGTTTGTCATGGTCAGGGTCAGATTACAAACCAAGCAACAAATTTACATAATGCATATTTGTGAATAAATGCGTGTTTAAACAAATTAACACAAACAAGGGGTCAATAGACCCTGTAGTGGATTAATCCAGCCATGGTCACAGCAACCATTAGACTACTACTATTATTATTGCTATAATATTTGTTGCTATTTCTTACTCCCATTGTTGCCTGGAAAACATGGTATCATCTCCAATCTGCTTCCCTCAGAAAGCCACTACAGGGCCCATCATGTGAAAATTTCCCATCTGGCAGAATGACTATATACTTCATAACATAAACCCAGTTGGGTTGACATGAATGATTATTTTCATTATCGATTAATCTATTAGTTGTTTGGGCCATAAAATGGAGAAAAATGTCAATCACTCTTTTCCAAAGCCCGAGATGACGTCGTCAAATATCTGGTTTTGTCCACAACAAAGATATTCAGTTTACTAACATAGAGGACTAAAGAAACCAGAAAATATTCACATTTAAGCTGGAATCAAGGAGTTTGGAAATCTTTTTCTTACAAAATGACTCCAAACACTGAATCGATTATCAAAATAGTTGGCCATTAATTCAATAGCTGGCAACTAATCGATTAATCGACCAATCGTTGCAGCTCTAAAACTCAGATTAACTTCATGATAACAGGGCAAGAGGTGGAGCCAACATGGCCGACCAGTTTCAGTGACACTCACGTAGCCAGAAGGAGCTGATGAAGAGGAGCAGAGCCAACATGGCTGACAGCAGCAGGTAGCGAAGCAGCATCGTCCGTCTGAGGAAAACCATGGTGACCACAACACACACACACACACACACACACACTCACACACACACACACACACTCACACACACTTTCTAAATCCTAATACACATAAATACTAGTTAAAACACACACACTGTTTACAAGCTGTCACTTGTCGTCACATGCTGCTACAGGGCGTACAATCACACTCATCGGAGGACAAACTTTGCACTTGACCTTCGTCCAGACGCTTATCTCAGTTTGTTTTATCACTCTCACCACACACACACACACACACACACACACACACACACAAGTTTGCACAGCTATCCTTGTTGGGACATTGCATTGACTTCCATTCATTGTAGACAAACTAACCGTCACCCTGACCTAACTTCAATTCACACCTTACCCCTAACCTTAACCAGGACCTCAGAAATGTCATTTTGCCTCATTAGGACTGGGTTTTGGTCCCCATGAGGACTACTGGTCCCGACAAGGTCCCAGTTAAGGTCCCGATGAGGTAACAAAAACACACACACACACACACACACACACACACTGAGTAAACCTCGTAGTATGATGTGACGTCTCTGATGTCATTTGACGTTTCTGACTTCCTGGAGTTTGAGTTTTATACTAATCAGCAGAGCTCGGAAATCCTAATTTGGGAAAAAGGGAAGACTGGATCTGAGCTTATGTTGTGTTCATGTCATATCTGAGTTACTGTTATAGAAAGGTTCCAACTTGTAAATATTGTTCACATCAACGTTCAAATGAAAGCTGCATTATATCAGATTTCATGCTTAACAAAGAGCCTGAAAACCAAACAAACATGGACGCCTCATGTCACAAAGTTTTTTGTTCAAGGTAATCCAACTTAAATTTAATGTAGTATATGTAATGTAGTGTTATATTCAGTGATGGAAGTACATTTACCCTAGTGCTTGTATTTCAATTTAGTATCTCTATTTTATCCTATTTTATAATTCTACTTTAGCTATTAAAAATCTGGCTTTTACATCATAGAACTGTGGTTACATCTGTAACTTTCTGTTAAGTTTTTATAATCAGCATATGAACAGTAAATAAATGATTTATAACAGTATAATGTAGTTATAAGCAGATATAAGGACATAGTTAAGTATTTATAAATGTACAGTATTTGTCAGATATTATAACTTCTCCTATGAAGACATATTTTATATTATTACAGCTGTGTTTTGCCCACTGGAGGAGTTATAGTTGACAAATACATTAATAAACACTTTTATAAACGTGTAGCTGACCACAAGATTATATATATTATTTGTCAGAAACCATTTATTAACTGTTTATATACTGATTTATAAATAAAATGGGGGATTTCAAAAGAGAATGTGTGACCAACAGTAGAAGACTGACTGAAGGATTATAACTTTAATACAATGATTAGCCAGACACAACATTTTATCTCCTCTAATTAACATTAACATTAACCAATATGATGGTTACATTATCCAGGAGAGTCCTGAGTCTATATTCAGCAACATTGAGGAGATTGAAGCTCTGAAAACTTTATTTCTGGAAGAACGGCGCCCTCTGTCTGTTTTGTGCCGTAAAGCAATCGAGCAGATGGTTCATTAATGACACAGAAGTCTCCAAACTGATGAGAAAATGATTTATTGATGGTAAAATGACACATGTAGCACCTGTAGGTTCTATGAGGACATGAACTCCAACACATCTGCAACTCTGATTGATTGATTGATAGACTGATTGATGTCTTTGGTGTATGAGTCAGTGTGTCTGCTTGTGCAAATATGTGCATACGTGTGTGCGCTTGTGCTTATTTTAAAGGTAAAGCTAAAGAATTAAGGTTTTATTCAAATTTAAAGTAAGAACAAAGGGTTTCTACAACTCTTTCTACAAGAATTATTGTTTTTTAAAAAGGTAGAGTAAGGATTTACCCAAAACCCTTTTAGCTATAATTTTTGTTAATGTGTGAAGGGTCAATTAGTAAAAGTAAAGCTACGAGGAAGGTTTTGTTAAGGGAGAATTAAGGGTTATTTTAAGGTTTAGTAAAGCTGTGTTTAAGAGAATTTAATTCTGTTAAACAACAAATTAGTTTAAGGTTAAATTGGATTTATTAGCAGAGATTAAGGGCTTATAAAGGTTCAGGTTTTGTCAAAAAATTGAGTAAAAACATGATAATAAAAGTGGAATAAAGGAATTGTATTAAACAATTCAGGCAAAGGGTGGTGTTAAGGAAGATCATTTTGAACAGTGCAAGGGGCTTTGTGAAACATTTAAGTGTCATAAATTGATGAAGTGTTGGTTTGGTTCAGGGGTTCATACAGGTTACTATGTTCCTGGATGTCCAGCTCTCATAACTCAGACGTTTCTGACACAGAGCGACTAAGAAAGCTGCCGACCATCTGGTGACTTAATATTTTCTACACTTTTCCTGCAAAGAATTTTATAAACTGCTGAGTGACTGAAATGTCTGAGTTTTGGGGGCTGGTGGATCATGGCAGGTTATCATAAGCGGATAGTAAACATTTTATTCCCATCTTTATGAGGACCAATTTGAGTTTAGACCTTGGTAGGAAGGACATTTTGTCTGGTCCTCGCATCTTCAAAGAGCTGTTTAAGGGTTCACACTTGGCTTTAGCTTTAAAGTTAGACTTAGAATTCAATGTCAGTTTAGGGGTTAAAGGTTGTGTGTTGAGGTCAGCAGAATCCGTCAGCTTTAACCTGCAGGACATCACACAGTCCAGGACGCTTCTGAAGAACCTGAAGAACACACACATACACAACATAGAACACAGTGAGAAGTCTGTCTTTAATTTGTTCTCCATGTTTTGAAGTCACTACTACAGTAATGTCAACGTGATTTGACATTTATTGTTAATATTGTTTTATTGTTAAAATGGAAGTGATAACAGCTGGAGGGGCGTGTTGGTGTCTGTGTTTGATTGACAGCAGCTGGAGGGGTGTGTCGATGTCTGTGTTTGATTGACAGCAGCTGGAGGGGTGTGTCGGTGTCTGTGTTTGATTGACAGAAGCTGGAGAGGTGTGTCGGTGTCTGTGTTTGATTGACAGAAGCTGGAGGGGTGTGTCGGAGTCTGTGTTTGATTGACAACAGCTGGAGGGGCGTGTCTGTATTTGATTGACAGCAGCTGGAGGGGTGTGTTGGTGTCTGTGTTTGATTGACAACAGCTGGAGGGGAGTGTTGGTGTCTGTGTTTGCAGACCTGAACTATAATTAAGGGGAAAACAGATGTGTGGTTCTAACAGGCACCTGCCAGCCAATCAGAAACCAGTAATTAACTCGTCTGTGATATAAAGGTTTGATTAAATAGCACAAACTCACCTTTAGTGTGCTGACAATTTCTCCAAACAGGTGTTGAGCTTCCTGAGTGTCGGGCTCCTCAAAGTAATCAGCCACTGAGACCTCGACCACTATGGACCTGATGTTATCACACACACCTGTAGAGATACAGACCAGACTTTGTTAGTAAGTTACATGGATGGTAATGGATGATAATCACTACCTGTGTGTTTCTAGCAGGTGTGTGTCTCACTGTGGAAGTGCAGGATAGCCTGTCCGCTGACAGGTGTGTGTGTCAGGATCAGTGTTTCCAGACTCTCTAATCCCACTTTACACAGCTCTGTCGCCGCCTGCAGGCCGAGGTCAGTAATACGCTCCAACTCCAACACCTGGAGGTGAGCACAGCTACGCACTGCACACACATACAGATAATATAATGTGTCCATTAATCCAGTAATCTGTATACAGAGAGGTATACAAAGGTAAATGAGATAAATGTGCCCTCAAACACTGTCAACACTTACAACAAAATGTCTACAAAGAGCAAATTTTTGTTTTTTCAGCTGTCACTCACCAACAGCAGCCAATCCCTGAGTTCCACAGCCGGCCCCGCCCACACTGAGCGAGCGGAGGTGTGGCCAGCATCGGCCAATCGTCTGCAGGCAACGGTTGCCAAAACGAGTTGGCTGTTGGCTAAAAAAAAAAGGAAAGAGACATAAATGCTTAATACTTTTGTTCATTTTCATTCTGCACATGAAGGAACAAAAGAAACTTTCAGTCGTATCAACAACAAACTGCAACACTGAACACTCAGAATAAACATGTACAGCAGGACTGATGTCTCCGACTGTATTACTATTAAACATTTGATCAAATATCAACTATCAAAGATGAGTTTTATGAAATAACGTACAGCAGTCTCACAAACTTTTTCTGATTATTAGATCATTTCTCCTACAAAGCAGCAGGATCAGCTGCTCATATTACTGTTATTACAGTTATGTGACTGTTTTATTGTGTTTATAACAATAAGATATCAGAGCAGAAGCTGTTAACACAATATTTCTTCATCCAAAACACAGAGTTAGTTACACTATTACACTGCACAGTCCAGTTTCACATGATGTGGCCTTATATTATGTAACAAGATGATTATTCAACATTATGTTATCAATAAAACATGTATATTATATGCTATATATTTGTATGAAAGGTTTTAATTCATGGTCGTGTCAGGTCACATGACCTCCTCATATATATGAGTGTGTTCCCTACAGGCTTTGTGAATCCATCAGGACAGACTTTTGACTTTAACTAAGATGCGTGTTACAATAAATGGTTAAAATCTTGTCTGAACTACACTCAGTGACAGGAAGTTAAAAGACAAAACAGGAAATGGAACAAACACTGTGTGCATGTATCTGCACTGACCACGGGTGAGCTGGCGCCACATGCAGGCTGCTGATGCTCCTGCAGCCTGCACCCAGGGCCCAGAGAACCTCATGACCGAGAGGATCCGAAGAACTCCTACACACACACACACACACACACACACACACACACACACACATACACACACACACACACACACACACACACACACACACACACACACACACACACACACACATACACACAGAAATACATAGAGTTATAGATGCCCTCGTGACGTGAACAACAACATGTGATCAGCTGTTTTCCACTACAGGAAGGTAACAACCTCTATGGACAAATCACCTTTTTTCAAATATATCTTAACACCAGTGATGAAAAGTAACTAAGTACATTTACTCAAGTACTGCACTAAAGTACAGTTTTGAGGTACTTGTACTTTACTTGAGTATTTCCATGTGATGCTACTTTCTACATTTCAGAGGGAAATATTGTACTTTCTACTCCACTACATTTATTTGACAGCTTTAGTTACTTTTCAGATGAAGATTTGACACAATGGATAATATAACAAGCTTTTAAAATACAACACATTGTTAAAGATGAAACCAGTGGTTTCCAACCTTTTTGGCTTTTTGACGTCTTACAAAAAGCAGTGTGTAGTCAGGGTCACATTCAGACAGTAAACAGTCAGACAGGCAAACAGTCAGACAGTAAACAGTCAGACAGTAAACAGTCGGACAGTAAACAGTCAGACAGTAAACAGTCAGACAGTAAACAGTCAGACAGGTAAACAGACAGTAAACAGTCAGACAGTAAACAGACAGTAAACAGTCAGACAGTAAACAGTCAGACAGTAAACAGTCAGACAGGTAAACAGACAGTAAACAGTCAGACAGTAAACAGACAGTAAACAGTCGGACAGTAAACAGTCGGACAGTAAACAGTCAGACAGTAAACAGTCAGACAGGTAAACAGACAGTAAACAGTCAGACAGTAAACAGACAGTAAACAGTCAGACAGTAAACAGTCGGACAGGTAAACAGACAGTAAACAGTCAGACAGTAAACAGTCAGACAGTAAACAGTCGGACAGTTAACAGTCGGACAGGTAAACAGACAGTAAACAGTCAGACAGTAAACAGTCGGACAGTAAACAGTCGGACAGTAAACAGTCGGACAGGTAAACAGACAGTAAACAGTCAGACAGTAAACAGTCGGACAGTAAACAGTCGGACAGGTAAACAGACAGTAAACAGTCGGACAGTAAACAGTCGGACAGGTAAACAGACAGTAAACAGTCAGACAGTAAACAGTCGGACAGTAAACAGTCAGACAGTAAACAGTCGGACAGTGAACAGTCGGACAGTAAACAGTCAGACAGTAAACAGTCAGACAGTAAACAGTCGGACAGTAAACAGTCAGACAGTAAACAGTCGGACAGTGAACAGTCAGACAGTAAACAGTCGGACAGTAAACAGTCAGACAGTAAACAGTCAGACAGTAAACAGTCGGACAGGTAACTCACCTGTATGTGAGTGTGTTCAGGTTCCTGCAGTAGCAGCTGGCGAGCCACATGGTCCGGTCAGTGAGGATGTGAGGACACTGAGTGACGGACAGGTGGAGCAGACTGCCGCCTGCTGACCGCAGCAGCGCCTCCACCCCCGGCTCCACGCTGCCTCTGACAGACAGAAACACGCCGCCAGGTCAACTACAATACCCACAATGCAACCTGTTCCTCCTTTTCCTGTCACACCTCAGTAACATCTTCATTAATGCCTTCAGCTGTGTTTTCATGTTCTTCAGCTCTCCCGTTATCAGCTCCGTTCTGACCAATCGGATGTCAGCTGCACTGAAATTAGATGCTGTTGCCACGGCAACATGCACATTTTTCATTTACATAAGATAAGAAAAGCTGTTAACTTTCCTCCTTCTGAGCGTTAATCCCTGAGAACCATGTGTAAGTGTGTGTGTGTGTGTGTGAGTGTGTGTGTGTGTGTGTGTGTGAGTGTGAGTGTTTGTGTGTGAGTGTGAGTGTGTGTGTGTGTGTGTGTGTGTGTGAGTGTGAGTATGTGTGAGTGTGTGTGTGTGTGTGTGTGTGTGTGTGAGTGTGTGTGAGTGTGTGTGTGTGTTACCGTGTGTTCCTGTGGTAATCCTCTCGCGTCTCGTCAGCTTGTCGGCTTCGAGGCTTCAGGTTGTCGAGAACCACCGACTGAGTTTGAGTACACCACTGAGACAGGGTGGTGAGGAACTACACACACACACACACACACACACACACACACACACACACACACACACACACACACACAGCATTGAAACAAATGTAAGAATCTGTTAATTTTAAACTGATTTCCTGAAAATTTCCTGAGTAATTTGCAGATATTTAACAGTAAATTATTAGGTCGCTATAGAAACGGTGGTGCAGTTTGGTACAAATTATGAGAAACTGGAAAAAGTGTGAAGTTGGTTTCATATGTAGTTATTTAATCACATTATTTTTTAATAAATCAGAATCTTAACAGTTCTTCAACTGACATAAACTTAGTTTTCAGTGTGTAAAACAATATATTGACATATTAGGTTGTTTCTTAAAAACTCTTCAATGAAAACGTTTCTCACAAAACTACACACTGAAAAGATTTCTAGTGAATTAACAACACATGAACTCAGATATAATGAGTGGTTACTTATTATAGTTTCTTCTGTTTTTTTCTTATAATTTGTACCAAATTCCACCTGCGTCTGTAAAATGTCCTAAAAAATTATCATTAAATACCTGAAAATTACTATAAAATTAAGTGACCTGTAAAATAAAACATTACATTTTTTCAATGTTTAATAAACATTTTTCTTCTCATGCAGAATCAAACCAACAGTGAACTGATCTACTGACTGATTATTGTGATATATCTTATTCCTCCATGTTGTCAGTGAGCCACACGGCTGATTATTTTCATTATCCATTTATTTTTTACGATGTATTAAAGTGTCACAAAATACTAAAAAAACCCCAAAAACATCCGTTACTATTTCCTAAAGCCCAAGTTTATGTTTTTTAAATCCATAACCTTAAAATGATCAATTAACTATTTACATAAAATAAAGAACGACGGCAAATCATCACAACTGAGAAACTGAAACTGGTGAATTTTTGGTATTTTGACTTAAAAAAAATTCTCCTGTTTAATCTGATTTATTCTATTTTATATCATTTTATTTGAATCTTTAAATCATGTAAATATCATCTGACGTTGTCTTGTTTGTCTCTTCCATCTTTTCCTTTTTGTTTGAATTGATGAAAGGTTTATTATCGATTGATTAATCGACTAAAGGTTTCAGCTCTAGTTCCTTCATCACTATGAACACACACTGTAGTTTATTCAGACTGCGTCCTTCACACACTGCTGCCAGAAACACTCACTAGAGAAACCAAATGTGATTCATCCGCCACTGAAAATAGTCCCCAACAAAAGCTCTATTTCCTCCTGTTAAAACTACAGCGAACAGCTGTTGGAGGAAGTTACTGAACCTTTTTTAAACATGAAATTATATGTTTGTGAGCTGCTTTTAAAGACATTTTTGTTGACAGAAAAATATAGAATAAAACAACCTCATCTTATGAAGAAGATGTGATGAAGACGATGACATAAGTGATATTTTTGTCACTAAACGTGATGATTTTAACAAAAGCAGCAGCTTAATTTATATTAAACTCTAAAAAAATTGATAGTGACAGTTTGATGATGATGGTGATGAAGGCTCCTCTACCTCCGATGACACTCTGGCGTTCTCCAGCCGCAGGCGCGTCCAAACCGCCGGGTGACGGGCAACGAACCGCCAATCGGAGCACACCTCGGCCGCACGCAGCAACGAGCGCACGTCCAAATACGGGAAGACGCAGAAAAGCCCCGCCCTCAGCCTCAAGGTGTCCGCCCCCAGCTGTCGGTCGCCGTGACGACGGGAGGGGGTGGAGTTGAGGGAGGAGAGGATGTCTGCAGGGGATGAGGAGGAGGAGGAGGAGGAGGAGGAAGAAGGCGAGGTAAACAACAAGAAACCAGGAAGTGTTTCATAACATAAAGACGAGACACAGAGAAACAGTTTACCTGATCCAGGTGTGTGCGTCCTGGCGAAGACGAGCCTCCTCATCTCAGTGCTGCTCCATAAACCCTCCTCTTCCTCCTCTTCGTCTTCCTCCTCCTCCTCTTCCTCTTCCTCGGTGCTGTAGTGACGTCGGCCTCTTTTGCTCCAGGTTCTCCCCCATCCTCCCTCCCCGGCCCTGAAGAAGAAGAAGAAGAAGAAGAAGAAGAAGAAGAAGAAGAAGAAGAAGAAGAACAAGAACAAGAACAAGAAGAACAAGAAGAACAAGAAGAAGAACAAGAAGAACAAGAAGAAGAAGAACAAGAACAAGAACAAGAAGAACAAGAAGAACAAGAAGAACAAGAACAAGAAGAACAAGAAGAAGAACAAGAAGAAGAACAACAACAACAACAAGAACAAGAACAAGAAGAACAAGAAGAAGAACAACAACGACAACAAGAAGAACAAGAACAAGAAGAACAAGAAGAAGGACAAGAAGAAGAAGAAGAAGAAGAACAAGAAGAACAAGAAGAAGGAGAAGAAGAAGAAGGATGTAAAAGTTAACAAGAAGACAATAAAACAGTAGAAGAAGACAAACAGTAGAATAAAGGTTAATGAAGCATTAATATTCTTATTTTCTCATCCTTCCATTTAATTTGTTGAACTCAACACTCATGAAAATAATAAACTTACTAATTTTTATTGGAAATAATTGTGTGTTCATTCATTTCTTCCTTTTGTAATGATTGTAATGAGTTTTTCCTGGAGGCTCAGTCTGACCTTAAAGAGACCGAAGCTAACGATGCGTTCAGGCTCTCTGAGTCAACACAAAGCTGAATATTTCCAAGTTCACTCAGCGAGCACTTTATTAGGAACACCTGTGCGATCTAATGTGATCCAACACAGCAGCTCTGCCATAAAGTCGACTTTTACAAAGCTTCTTGTTGATGTTGTCAGAGAGGTGATCTGTTTATCTACGACGCCCTTCCAACACCGGTGAACCTGCAGAAACGGCACAAATCCTGACAGGGTGCGAGACGCTCTGACCCTGGGGGGACGTTCTAGACCAGGAGAGGACCAGAGAACAGCAAATCACCAGCTAGAACATTCATAAGGGAAGAGGCAAAGCCAGCAGTACCCAGTAAAACCAGGGCGAGTCTTCTGGTTTCAGCCCAAGCTTGGAAACTAAAGGTTGGACCTGAACAGGAGGCTCCAGCTTCCAGATGTCATTCATACCACCTTGAGTCCAGATGCCGTCATGTTTTCCACTGAAGAGAAGAAGATGACGTCTTAGTGGAGCTGACTGGGCTGTGGGAAGAAGAGGAAGGAATCTACACGCTATAAAGACCTGGTGCAGGACTGCAGGGGCAGAGGTCGGCAGGCATGGATGGTTGTACCCGGTCGAGGTGGAGCGCAGAGGATTCCCCGCCAAGTCAGTCTGGAAGCTGCTGACAGCAATGCAACTGACGGGGAAAGAGAAGAAGAAACCCGGAGGCCGCTGCTGACCCGCCAGCAGGAGAGCGTTACGGTTGAGGGTCGAAACACTCCATGATCGTTGGTAACCGTCCGATGACGTGAGGCTACAGTCACGGTGGTGTTACACTGAAACGTGTTCCTCTCATACATGTTAATGGGGTGGACAAAATATTAGGAACACTTTTGTTGTCAACAAAAACTGTAGAAGTTTCGTAAAAGTAGAATTCATGTCAGAGCTGTTATACTGGATTGTGCTCAGTGAGTGTGTTTCACCAGGAAGTGACTCTACAGTACAAACTGTGAGGTTTCACGTCAACACGTGACGACCTGCTGGGAGGTTAATGGTGAAAATATTTATAACTATTTAGTATTTCACTCTTATAACATCGTCAGACTCACAACAGACAGTTTTAAAAGAAAAAAGGATGAAATCGGAGACATCATCTTTATTATTCCACACATCCTTCTTCGCCTACATTACCCACAATGCACCTCAACCTCAAACCAGGTGGAGATTGGAGTGTATTATTTCATCTCTCTTACGTACCACAGCCTCTCTCTCCTCCCGTCTCCTCCTCCTCCTCCTCCTCCTCCTCCTCTCTCTCGCCGACACCATGGCGAAGCGAAGTGATGGGGGTGGAGCTGGACCAACCCCCCCTCACCGTCCCACCCCCCCGAACCCAGAGACAAGGTCCTCATCCGACCTGTCAGGCTGCTGGGAGACACAGAGATATGTTAAGAAGATATACACACCAACCACCAGTACATCTGTCCGAGTTTATTGCTTTAAATGGTTTTTAATGGTTTTAATGGTTAAAATTGATAACAAATATTTCCTCTTTTGAATCTCTAATAATAGGGTAATAATACAATAATCTAATAATTACTGAGGGACGTTTAAGAAGTTTGGTTTTTCTGATGTATATAAAGGAAGAAACCTAACAGGAAGTAAACATTCCTATAATTTGTTTTTTTAAGGAACATATGTTGCCCCATTTATTGATACATGGCACATTATTTTTGATTTTATTTTTCATTTGTCTCCACTGTTTACTGTTACTTATTGTACTTGTAGCTAATTCTGTAGCTAAAGATTTACTTTATTTTGTTTTCTTCTGTTTGTTCTGTTACTTATTTTTGATTGATTTACTGTAATATGTGGTCTTCTGTTTCAACATGTTTGGTATATATTCAAAAAGTTAATAAAAACATTAGAAAAAAATCATTTTAATGATGAAAAAGTTTATGTATTGGACATTTTAAATATGTAGCATAAAACGTTGCTGTCTGTTCATGGTAGACCTGAGGTTTATGGGATATGTTCATGTACCTGTAGTTATGGTGACTGTACAGCTGCTCTCCCAGTCTGTAGGAGCCTGAAACACTGTAACTCCTCTGGAGGAAGAAGAAGAGGAGGAGGAGTTAATTCTGGTAAGCTATTGATGACAATTTAAAAAGGACCGTTTTGCATGTTTCGGTTATAAGTCTCATATATTTCACATCACTGACGACCGTTTTCCAAATCATATCATCACTTTTAAGAGTTTTTCTTCTGACCCGGTTGCTGAATGTTCCCTGCATCTTGTTTGTGATGATGTCATCAGTGCTGCCGTCCAGACTGCGTCCTCCTCGGCCGGGTACGGGTGCGTACGGGTCGGCGTATACGTCTGGGTGTGTGTGTTTGTCGTGTTGGTGTGTGTAGTGGTTGTGATGCGTGTGAGAGCTGAGCAGCAGTAAATGTCTCTCCGCGCGGTCGGCGCGGTCCAACAACGTCTCGATGAACACCTGAAAGCAAAACAAGCATTCGTGTTTTTATTGCAAAAATATACTGAAGAAGTATAAATAGTGTAAATAAATATATGCCGGCTCCAGAGACAGAAACAAAAAGTAGTGTTGTCATGGAAACGATGTGGAGGTTGAACAGCATTTACATAAGTTTACCTTCAACAAACCAGGTTAAATTCATGACTGCAGATTCTCTACTGGAAGGATTTTTTTTTTAATTGACTGAATTAGAACCAAAATCTGAAGCTAACATGAATCAATCTGTTTGTGCTGTTAAACTGAAAGGTCACCAAACCAAACAGTTAGCAAACCTGAAAACACTGCTCAAGCAACCTCAAACCAAATGGTACAATTAGCTATCCCCTAAACTGTCTGTCCCAATAAATTAAACTGTTAGCTAATATGAACCATTTATTGTTGCTACTAAACCTGAAACTGTTAAAGCTGCTAAACTGTACATTTAGCTAACTTGAACCAACCTGTTTTTGCTGTTAAGCTGAACGGTTAGCTATAACATGTTTGTTACCATCTATCATCTAAGCTAACCTGAACCAGTCTCACTCGCTACATTAAATTAAATGACTCAATTAAATGAAATATTACTATTAATTCTAATACTGCAAACCTGAACTAATATGTTGTTGCTACTAAACTGTACATTTAGCTAACCCGAACCAAACTGTTTCTGCTGTTAAACTGAACTGTTAGCTAACATGAATCAATCTGTTTTAGCCACCACACCAAACAGTCAGCAAACCTGAAAACACTACTCAAGCAACCTTATAGTTTTAGATGCTAAACCGTACAATTAGCTAACAAACCAAACAGTTTTACCTGCTAAACTGAATTAAACCAAACAGTTAAAATGAATTATCTGTCACTAAACCAAACCGTTTCATCTCCTAAACTGTACTTTAGCATATCTAACATATAAAATCTTGTAAACAAGATTTGGAGGTTTGATATATAATTTCTTTGTAAATAATTAAATTAGTGATGTATAGTTAGATAAGCCATGTATCTCTGGAGAAGTATAAAAGCTGTACTAAGCCGCTGCCAGTTGACCCTACAGAGCTAAATTAGGCTAATCTCATTTGCCAACATTTAAACACAATGCAAACACATAAAAAGCGCCCACCAGTTTGTCTCACTCTCAGTAATAATGACAAAAAACTCCCCAGCAACCATTTTGTCCTTTCAATAGAGACAACAGAAGATCTGCAGCATCACCTGCAGTCTGGATTTGGCTGCCGCCTCTTTCTCTGCCGTCTCCCTCAGAAAACGCTCGATGTCCACCATCTCCCTGTAAAACACACACATTACCCACCGAAATCACTAATAAATTAATACGAAGGGGGGGGACAAAATAATAGGAACACCTGACTATGTGTATTGATGAAACACAGCCTGAAAATGTGTTAATCGTATTTTAAACCAGTTTAAAACTGGGTTAATCTGAAGGCTGTTTAATAATTATATGACTTACATTGCATCATCAGGCGTTCACGTTATTTTTATGTAGATAATTATGTGGCGTAAAAACACACGGATACAAAACAGCATGAAATGTCAACAACATTTAGATATGCAGATACATGAAGCCGACTGACCTCACAACCACACACACACACACACACACAAACACACACACACACACACACACACACACACACACACACACACACACACACTCCCCCGAGGGCTGCTGTGACTCACTGTCATCTTATATTTATCATCACAGCAAACCACAGCTGAGTGTGTGTGTGTGTGTGTGTGTGTGTGTGTGTGCGTCCAGTGAGGCAGACTAAACATGACGTGTCCTCTGTTTGTGCATCATGTTGTGTTTTCTGTTCAGTTCATTACGAGCTGCAGTTCAGACAGCAGATCACTGAATATTGATGCTGCATAGTATGTTCTAGATATTATACTGTTAGTAGGCTGATGACTGTAATTATATTAACAAAAAAAATTAACTAAAGATACTGCAGAATAGCGGTGGAAAGTAGTAGTTTGAAGCGAGAGAGGAAGAAAACATTTAAACCAGCCGGTTTACTGAATGCTAGTGTTAGCATGCTAGGCTAGTAGCAGCTAGTAAAGCCAGCAGTGTGAGGTCGTTCTGTCTTTACTGATGTGTGTTTCTGCCACATCGAGAAGAGACAAAAGTTAAAAAACCCTGAATTTAAAAGTTGGAAACTAAACTGAGATCTTAAATCTGGAGAATTAACTTAAATTCCAGGAGAGAAAGCTGAGCTCTGGTTAGCTGGTTGTTAGCTTGTTTTGCTGCATCAGCGACTGAGAGAACTACAAAACACCAAAACTGAAACATGAACAGTGATGGAAACTTGAGTATTTCCATGTGATGCTACTTTCCAACCTTTTTGGCTTTTGACGTCTTATAAAAAGCAGTGTGTAGTCGGGGTTTTACTTGTATTGGAGTATTTTTACATTACTGTATTGGTATTTTTACTGCAGTAAAGTATCTGAACACTTCTTCCACCTCTGCTGCAGGATTAAGATTCAGTGGTGCAGAAACCGTCTGAGATACTGACTGTTGTCGTTCAATCAGCTTCTTCTCTTTTCCCTCCAGATCCGTCTTCAACCGCTCCATCATCTCCATGGCAGCAGAGACCTGATGGAACAAAATCAGACGCTTGTAAAACACTTTAAAATGTTATCCGTCCTAAAACATGTCTTTATATTATCTGTCACCTGTCTGAACAGGAACGTCGCCCTCTCCTCCACTTCATGTTTCTCTCTCCTCAGTCGCTCCCCGTCCCGCCTCTCCCGCTCTAGCTCCGCCTCCCTCCTCTGTAGCTCCACCCTCAGTCGGCCCATGCGGCGGTTCACCCTCTCCTCCACCTCCGCGAAGGTCCGGGCGATTTTACGATCCAGCCCCAGCCCCAGCCTCTCCTCCAGCCCGATCCCCACCGACAGCCCGAACTCCAGGCCCAACTGGACCCCCAACTCGCCCAGTTTCTTCCCGGGAAAAGGCTCCAAAGAGCCGGGGAGGGCCAGAGCGGTGGAGGGGTCCTCTTGATGTCCCGCGGAGGCAAGAAGAGTGCGATCCGAAGGGCCGAACATTTCCCTGAGCAGTTGGACTGAGGCGGACGATGAGGCGAGATCCAGGCAGGCCAGCGGCAGGGGGAGGCTGTGAGGTTCCATGTCCAGGGAAGAGCTCTGTTTTTGGGATACAGCTGGACCGGGGAGGGGGAGGAGGGATCCAGGTCTGGAGCTTCTAACCCGAGCCTGAAATGTGAAATAAAGTTAAAGCTGGCGGGTCTGTCTGTGGTCAGATTAAGGTCCAGTCACACCAGCATGTAAAATGTTGAAACCAGTTCATTTCAATGGAATCGCCTACAGTCAGTGAAGTCACTCACGGGGGCCAATAAGCTCATTGACTGTGTGTCACCATCCACCTTTATAGTGTATAAAATGTTCCACAACAGAGACATTGTTTACACACGGTTACGAGACAGTCTATGCAACAAATACATAAGAGATATAAGACACAGAATCTTTATATTGTCATTGTAGGTGCTTCTGTTAACACATCCTATAACCAGAACTACAGCTTCTGTGTCGACTGAAATTTACATATTTGGGCTGCAACTGTCACCATCTATTAATCTGCAGGTTATTTTCTAATCATTTTGTTTAGAAAAAATGTCAGAAAACAGCAAAAAAACCCTGTTATAATCTTCTTTGAATGTCTTGTTTTGTCTGATCGACAGTCCAAAATCCAAAAGATATCCAGTTTATACTCACGTACGACACATAAAAGTTTCAAACCCTCACATTTAAACGCACAATATGTAATTTCAGCCGCTAGGCGTCTCAATCAAAACAATAACAAAAGATGGAGTGTGATGACAGTGTGAAGTAGCAAGGGGTTTATGGGAGTTGTTGTCTTCACTGTTAAATAACCAGCTTCCCCGGGATAGGATTACTCCAGTGTGAATCATCCGGGATGTTTTTACTGGGAGCCGAATTATCCGCAGAGGTACAAACAAACGTACACGCAGATTAAAATCGTTAAAACACTAATTAAAGCTGTTTCACCTAAAAAAAAAAATCAATATTTCTCCGACGATGTTTGGTGACCACCGGACTTCCTGGAGGGGCTGTTAGCCGAGCTGCTGCTAACGTTTGTCCAGTTTATTTCTCTGATAACTTAAGATCCAGACGTCCAATGACTAAAATCCTTCTTCCGGCTAAAAGATATAGTTAAAAACCACCTAAATTTATCATGAAAATGTGTCTTAAAACTGAATAAAAGTCCATTTATAACAGTTTGTGTGGAACAACCACAACGCCGATGTATTATCTTGTATGTGTGTAAGTTACTCTTTGGTAGACGCCATTGTAGCGGACAAACACAGCGCCGCCGTATGCATCTGGTGCGTGTTTACTCTTTGGTAGAGGAGGTATGACGCCATCGACAGGCGACCAAATGAAACGGTCCGTTACTTTGATTAAATTACAGATTTCTGTGGGTTTGAAAACTGTTGGAAACATTTGGGATAATGTAAGTACACCACTCAACAACATTCAATTGTCATAATAGTTGCCAAGTGAAGTGTTGCTTTCAGTCTGATTATACAAAAGATTTGGCGTTCTTATTTATTTTCATCAAAGATACGTGAAGTTTATGAAAACTACTACTTGCTTGAGCATATATGACCCACATTTTAATCAATAAACACCTTATTTTTATTATTATTATCAATATGAACCAGCTGTAAGGGGGGTCAGGCTCACCTGCGACAGCACCAGCAGGGTCTCGTAGGTGTGTCGGCTGACCAGGTGAGCCCGGAGCTCAGGTACGGACGAGAAGCGAGACTCGTCACCGCAGCGAGGACAAAAGTAGGGCAGCTCTGAGGAGGAGGAGGAAGAGGAAGAAGAGGAGGAGGAGGAGGAGGAAGACATGATTCACCAGGGAGCAGCGGCAGCAGCAGAAAGACCTGAAAGATTAAAAAAAAAAAAAACAGGAACACGTCAGAAAACAACGGAAAGACCGACTGCAGCGGTGGTTCCAAAGGAAACTGTGTTTCTCTCTGCAGACGTTCAGGAAGTAAGGAGTAAACCTGAGTAAAAACTGGGTCAGTGTGTGTGTGTGTGTGTGTGTGTGTGTGTGTGTGTGCTACATAATTGATTTCATGGGAATAAAGATTTAATGAGACTGAAATCTTTAGCAAAGCTTCATTTTATGGTTAAGTGTTGACATTTTTGAATATGATGAACACACACACACACACACGTCCTACTAATGTCAGATCCAACAGGCGAGGGGAACCTCGCCTGTTGGATCTGACATTAGTAGGACGTGTGTGTGTGTGTGTGTGTGTGTCTCTGTGAAGCTAATCGCTAACTGAAGCATGCATCTTCCACCCCAATGACTGGCTGACACAGGATATAAATATAAAAAAACACACTTGCTGATGATGCACGGGGTGTGTGTCCTCTGGTCAACTCCCCCCACCCCCTACCCTACCCTACCCTACCCCCCCATGCGGAGGAATTTAAAGTATGGATGGATGAGCAGGAAGAAAGAAATGTCTGGGGTGTAGACTCTCTCTCTATCCACATTATTACCTCAACAACATCTCTCTTTCTACGTTTTTTTTTTAAACTACTCAAATTACTACATGGTTAAAGAAATGTTATTTAATGTTAATTTACAGATTTTTAACAGTTCATGTTTATATTGGCGCAAATTTGGTACAAATTATAAGAAAAAACTAGGAAAAGTGTTAAATTGGTTTAGTTGGTAAGTGCCAATGCGGAAGTTTCTTAAACCTGCATTCTCTCTAATGACCAGCAGGAGGCGACTCCACAGACTCCAGAAAGAAGTCTGATTGTATCTCTTGATTTATTACCTCAGTAAACACTTTGAGTTTATGGTCTCAATCGCTAGTTTCAAGTCTTCTTCAGTATAGCGTGATGTTCATCTTGTAAATTATGGCCCGCTTTAGAGAAAAATAGACGATACAGCAGCGTATGGCTACCTTATGATTGACAAGTTGCTACCACGGTGATAATGTTGGTTAGGTAACGTAACCACGGCGTAACCAAGCGGTAACCTCCGGGGCTGTAAAATGAAGCCAAAAACTGCAGTTCCTTGAATGGCCACTTGAGGCTCCAAAAGCGAGTCAATCCCCATAGACGCCCATGTTAAAATGCCCAACTTTACAGCAGAAATAAACATGTTTACAGCCTGGTACAAACAACAGTTTTGGTCTCTGTAGCTAATTTCCTCTTTCATGACAACTGTACGTTTAAATTTTATTAAGCCGTAAAGTTCTGCATAATGAAGGACATGGCTGCTTTGAGTGACAGGTCCGCCAGCCATTCAGCCCCGCCTCTTTGCCCATTTTTGATTGGCTGGGAGTTAGGCAGCGTCACGCACTGCCAAGATGGCGACGGCCGGAGCGGCTCGCTTTGAGCTTCAAAACCGCTCTTCAGAAACCAACGGGTGACGTCACGGTAACTACGTCCATGTTTTTATACAGTCTATGGGCGTAACCCCAGATTCACAGAGTACAGGTGTAGCCGTGGAACCATGAAAGTTAATTGTAACATTTTGGTGGCCTAAAAGAGTCTTTGTTCAGTGTTTGGTTGAACTAAAAGACCCTCTAAGGAGTCAGATGTTCAGTTTTTCTGGTAAGTACATTTGGTTTTAACGGTTTTGAGCCTGTTTTTCGCTAGCGAAAATTAGCATTAGCGTTAGCATTACAATAATTAACCATAGACTGTAAATGTACCATGCTAACCAAGCTAACAGCTAGTGTTAGCGCCACCCTCTCGTCCAAATATGGTCACTTCTGGCTCCAAAAATCCAAGATGGCAACGGTCAGAATGCAATTACAATCTCTGGTAAGTACCCACTGTTTTTATTTGGGTTCATATGCAGTTGTTAATTTGCAAAAATTCTTAATAAATAAATAAATAAGATAATTAATAATTCTTTAACTGACAGTAATACGTATTTTACAGTGTGTAGTTTTGTGTGTCACACTACTCGTATATTAGGTTGTTTCTTAAAAACTCTAAAATGAGTGCATTTCCTGTACACACACAATTTACTATTTAAGTGCTAAATATATGTGTCATGGGTATTTTTTAGAGCTGTAACAATTATTCAGTTAATCGATTAGTTGATTGACAGACAATTTTGATAATTAAATGGTTAAAAATGTCAATCAGTGTTTCCCAAAGCCCAAGATGTCGTCCTCAAATGTCTTGTTTTGTCCACAATCCAAAGATATTCAGTTTACTGTCATAAAGACTAAAGAAACCAGGAAATATTCACATTGAAGAAGCTGGAATTGGAGAATTTTTGCATTTTTTCTTAAAAAACGTCTCAAAATAATTAATCGGTCAATCAAAACACCTGGCGATTAACTTTCTTCACAGTCCTGATGGCATCCTTCCCTGGCTGTTGCTGCTTGTGCTTGTTGTTGTTTGTTGTTGTCATTGTTTTTCTTCTGTCCCCCCTCCCCCTTTCCCTCTCTCTTTCTCTCTCTCAACCCAACCGGTCAAAGCAGATGGCCGCCCACCAAGAGCCGGGGTCTGCTTGAGGTTTCTACCCGTTAAAGGGGAGTTTTTCCTTACCGCTGTCGCCAAGTGCTGCTCATGGGGGACCTGTTGGGTCTCTGTAAATTAAAGAGTATGGTCTGACCTGCTCTATGTGAAAAGTGCCTTGAGATGACTTCTGTTGTGATATGGCGCTATATAAATAAAGATTGATTGATTGATTGATTGATTGATTTCTGACAACCGCCCACTTGACTATTAATCGACTAATCATTGCAGCTCTGGAATAAAAGTCACATTTTAATCAAGAATGCCCCCAAAAAACTTGCTGGTTTCAGTTTCTCAAATGTGACGATTGAATGCTTCTTTGTCATGAATATAGTTATAAATATCAAAGAAATCCAGTATAAAGTCCAGAGGTTGATGATCTGCAGCACAACAAGTTAGTGAAGCTGTAAACAGAACAGCGTTCCTGCACATGCTCAGTAGCGTCTGCCTTACACAGAACTACTCTCTGGAGACTGAAAACATGATGCTGTTATTAGTGTTTGGAGCCGTTTCTAAACAAGCTAATGTGACCAAACGTGTCACCCAGCGCAGCGATGTGGCTCACTGACCTGTTTTTAATCAGATATATCAGGCTTTGATACACACACAACACTGGTTAGTAGATCATTGTTGGTGTGTTCCTTTAATGGGCTGTTTTGTTTTGTTGTTATTTTTTTCTTGTTTGTTTTGTAGAAGCGATTTTGGACTAGAAATCATCACTTTTACAGCGTCTCTGCTGTTTAGCATCTGGCTGAAAATTATTTTTTGCAGTTTTTTAATCAGCTGCCTTTAACAAAAAAAACCTTTTCCCACAAGCCCACAGACAGCCGCAGGTCAAAGGTCAGCAGCTCTACAGACTGAGGTCAGTCAAGACCACGAGCTATTAAGATTTTAGTCAACACGGTTTAAACTGGTTTAAACTCACAACTTTAATCCAAATTTACTGAGAAAAATCAAACCAAAAATATGTTTTAATTCAGTTTAAACTAGTGAATTAAAACAGGAACATCAGTGTCTGACAGCACGTGACAGTTGGTCCAGTATTATGAGCATTTATGAGCTCAAACTGCACATATTAAGAAGTAATTTATATATGTGTGAGTCAAATGTAACACATTGAAACATGCTGGATACAACAAGCCTGATCCGCTGTTAGATAACGTGACTACTCTTCCGGTCGGTCTACCGGCTAAAATACCGGTAAACAACTCAACTCTTACCTGTACAAAACGGTAACATGTCGGTGCGTCACACTGTCAGCAACAACCTAAAATCCGTTGCCATGGTTTCACGGCTCCCAGCTCACGGAATTAATTCTGCTCTCGTGCGGCGTTGGATCGATCCGGTACTGTAACGGTCTCGTGCAGCAGCAGCAGCAGCAGCGGCGTCGGTAACGTCGCTTTCTGTGTGTGTGTGTGTGTTTGTGTGTGTGTGTGTTTCAGCTGCCTCCCCGCCTGCCCCCTCCCCAGCCTCCGCGTGCTGCTGCTGACGTAAGAGCCGCGTGACGTGTCGGTGCTGATGTGGAGCAGAAGAGGCGGTCAACATCCATCGTTAATTGTTTAAATAATAATAATAATAATAATAATAATAATAATAATAATAATAATAATAATAATAATAATAATCTCCCTCTTAGTGATATTATATTTATAAATTTATTATGAAGCTACACATCAGTGTGTAAGCAGCATTTTAATGTTGGTCAAATTTTGCATCTGTTGGTTTAATTTGTCACAATGTCACATATTTTTCTCATATATATATATACAAAGTTAAACCCAAACATAACTATTTAAGTTGGATACAGAACATATAGAGGAGTAAAATGTACAGTAGTGGAGGAACTACATGTACCTCAAAATCATACTATATAGTATAAATTCATGTGTCTCCAGGCCTGTCTTAAAATAATACTCACATAGTTTAAATAGTTAAAGTTGTCTGTAACATCCCTTCAACTGGAATAATTACACATAATGATAAGAAATGTTTTTAAAAATCTTTACAAACCATTTTATATAAACAGAAGCACATTGCATTCACCAGTGAATAAAATAGAGGCCTTATTGAGATAATAAGTCATAATTATGAGACAGTTTTCTCATGTCTCATTTTTTTCCAAGATAAATGCAATGTGCTTATATGGTTGATCATATCCTAATAAGTCAATATACAGAAGCTATAGAGGCCAGGTGTGGCCCAGAACACTGTCTGATGGTTCACTAGCTTTATGTTAAGGAAAATGCTGGTTTATTTGAACCTGACGTTTTCCCATATAAATGTGGCCATTGTGGTTCTATGCTAACATGCTAACTTTGCACTCGCTAACTCTGTTATGGAAATTCAGTCTGAGTCTCCTACAGCTTTAAAGCTCGAAAGAAACCAGAGTAGCAGCCTGGAATAAACATTATGGCTTAAAGGACGAGTTCACAATATATCAAGTGTGTCTTAAACCAACAGTCAGGAATCCAAATGAACATTAAAGCTGTTTTTCTTGCTGTAATCATTCCTCTTGTTCATACTGACCATTAGAAGATCCCTTCATAATGACCTTACAATGGAAGTGATGGAGGACAAAATCCACAGTCCTCCTTCTGTGCAAAAATGTATTTAAAAGTTTATCTGAAGCTAATATGAAGCTTCAGCGTCCAAATGAGTCAAATCAAGTAGATATCTTTCAACGTTACAGTCTTTTTAGTGCCAAAGTTCCTCTTTTTGTTACTATACTTCCACCTGCAGCTCAACAGGGAAACACTGTCCGAGGAAACACAAAGAGGGAATTTGATGCTAAAAAGACTGTAAATGTGTCAGATATCCACTTGATATGACTAACTCAGACTGCTGAAGCTGAATAGAAGCTTCACACAGACTTTTAAATGACTGTGTGGACACACTGTGGGTTTTGGCCTCCATCACTAACATTGAAAACACATTTGAAGGATCTTTTAATATCCAGTATGAACAGGAGGAATGATTACAGCGAGGAAAACCTCTTTCACTGTTACTATGGACACCTGACTGTTGGTTTAAGACACACTTGAACTATTGTGAACGCGTCCTTTAAATCTGGTGTTCCACAGGGCTCACATTTAGGCCCGTTGTTGTTCTTAATCTATATAAATGATCTGCCTGATGTTTTTGGAAACAATAAAAGCATGTTGTTCTCTTGCAGAAACCTTAATAATCTTACTGCCATTTTGAATTATGAACTAAATCTTATATTTAAATAGAATAAGTTGAATAAATTCAGAAACCAAATATGGATATGTTTATTTAGATAATGTGCTGATAAAGATGATATCTTTCAAACAGTCTCTACTGTGTATTGTGCAAACGAACTGACCGGCTGAACTACTGCTGTGACCTCTGACCCTTGTAAACAGTTATAATAGTATAATAATAAAAATATAAAACAGTAAAGGTGACATAATTCAACAGAGTGTAAACTTACTCTGCTGTGTTTTCTTGGTAGAGGACTTGCAGTGCTGCGTTGTGAACACTTGATGGCGCCAAGAGCCTGCAGAATATATGACAGGTGTGTGTTTATGGGCAGTGTGTGTGTGTTGTGTGGTTTATCTACACACCAGTAATAATCATCACAGCAGCAGCAGCAGGGTCACAGTGACTCTGATTCCACCAGAATCATACGCAGGCCATTCAGATCCTCTCTAGACCATAAAAACTAATAATAAATGAATAAATAACCTGTATATCGGTGCAGACTGGACACATGAACACATAGTTTTGTTTCAAATAAGGTGCGAGATGTTATCCAGTTAATTCAGTTATTGTAAAATATATGTTGATGCTGTTTGTTCCTTCTGTCACCACACAGACGGGACTGAACCTCCAGTCACAGTTCAGTACGACCTTAATCGACCTTATGTTAGATACTCAGTTCAAATTCAAAGTTTAATTGATCTTATTTGGTTTTTGCTGATAAAATGCCTGAAAATGTTTGTTATTAATCTGATTTCTTCATCAGCAGTATACATCTTCATCTTCTACTTAAAATCCTACCTGGATGCACTAAAAAAGTGTTAAAAAGCTAAAAGGTGCTAAAAGCTACTCGACTCATTTTATTAGTCTTCTCATGTACGCAAATAATCTTGCTTTTAATTCGTCAAGTGTACATTTGTCATTTCTACTTGACATTATATTATATATTATATATTATATATTATATATTATATATTATATATTATATTATATATATATTGTCTTGTGTGTTTTTTGCTTTGTGCTGTTTTATATTTTAATTGTGACCTGCTGAAGGTCTCTACTAATAAAATAAATAAAATACTGCGCAAAATCTAAAGCTGTGAAAACTAAAAGTCTTATGTAATGAATTAGATTTTTGCTTTTTATTTCTTGATGTATTATGGTCTGTGCTCCACATGCAGCATGTGTTACCTTGTTACTGTTGGAACCTGTTGTAAGTTAAAAGATATTCTGCAGATACTGTCTGTGTATCCAAACCTGATCAATCTTATTTGTCTGTACAGTGAAAAGCTGTTTTTAGTCTTTTGTTAATATTAAACTTTGTATTTAAGAAAAACAGAATAAAAACCAAACATACTTTTGAATTTGACCTTTTTTGATCTCAGAGCAGCTTTGTGAAAACGTGTAAATAAAACTGGATGAAACTTTCAGGCTGCTGTTACCACGGCAACCCAGCCTTCACAGCTCATAACACCGGACGAAGCAGCCAAGCTGACAGAAGTGATGAGACCATTTGTTGCCTGGCAACAGCAGCTTGTTGATGAATGGAACAGGAAGTACAGAGAGAAATCTGTGGCGCTGCTGCTCTTTTCAGTGAGGAAGAGGAGGATGATGAGAGGATGAAGACGCTCATAGCGAAGATGGAAAATGTTTGTGATGATGACGATGATGAGGAGGAAGATGATGACGATGATGTTGCTGTAGAAGAAGATGAACAACATGTTCATATGTTAAATGAGAGGAAGATGATGAAGATAATGATTCTTATGACGATGATGAAGAAAAATATCCCGATCATCATGAATGAACACCATGATGACTGTGATGATGATGATGTTGAAGGTTGATAGTGATGATGATGATGCTTAAAATGATGAAGATGATGAAAGTTTGTCCTGACCACGAGAGTGTTGATGCTGGACATGATGATGAGGAAGATGACAGTGATGATGATGATGATCATGATGATGATGATGATGCTCACAGTGATGAAGATAATTCTTATGACAATGATGAAGAAAAATGTCTTGATCATCATGAATAAACACGATGATGATGATGATGAAGGTTGACAGTGATGATGATGAAGTTAACAACGTCGGTGACGATGCCCATAATGATGAAGATGATGTCACTCATAATGATGAAGATGAAAATATATAACGTGAGAATTAACATGATGATGATGGTGGTAAAGATGAAGATATCATTCAGTGATTCTCATGATGATGATGACAAAGACAACGATGATGATGATGATGAAGATGATAATGATGAAGAAGCAGTCTGGACTCCATGTTGTTTGTTTGTTTGTTTGTTTGTTTATTGGCAGCAGCCTCCATGCAGAACGAGGGAACATGAACCTGCAGTGTGCTTCACCTTTACACTACAGATCCCACAATGCATCAGGGCAGCAACCTGCACCGTCATCAGAATGAAGACTAAATAAAGTTCATTCAGTGTCCGCAGAGGATTTACAATCATTTCATAGAAAAAGTGACATCATTGCACATTTATCCGCCATCGAAATCTGGCTTCTGTTCTAGAAACATAAACACTCTCGATGTAAAACTTTGCCGTAAAGAGGTAGACAAACATCTAGAAAAATAGAGATATATTACAAACATATAACTCCTCAGAGATGTTAAATATAAAGCAGTTTGACATAAAAATATTTCAGTGGAAACAGAATCACAACATTCACAGAACGTTTCTTCACTGTTCACGTCCTCATGCAGAAAAAGTGAATATTTTACAAGCTTCAGAGAGACAGACTGCTCCTTTAAATGCCTCCTGACGTCACAGAGCGTCTGCAGCTCAGACTGAAGCTTCAACACCTGAGCTGCTGTGTTTCATCTTTACACTACAGGTCCCACAATGCACCGGTGCAGCACACATTCAGAGTCACAGAGAAGCTTTTCAACGAGCAGCTGTTCAATGATCAGCTGGTCCAGGATCAGACTGTCTCTACAGCAGCAGCTGTTTCCCACAATCCTCCTGCAGGTGACGCTCACGTGCGCCTCCAGAAGACCTCTGAACCTTTTCCTCCTCAGGCTTCAGCTACAATTGCCTTCGGCGTGACGTCACATGGAAACTGACGGTTTCCGGTTGACGGTTCAAATCCTGAAGCTTTAACTTTTCTCCACAGCAGCCTCACCGGCCGGATTCACCTGTGCGCGCGCGCTGCTGTTCAGACGCCAGGCGCGTTCAGGGCCAGTGAGTATGCGGCCATCATCTGCGCGCGCAGCTGTTGCTTGACGTGCACGCGCCCATGCCTCTTCCTCTCGTCGCTGCGCGCGAAGCGTTTGCCGCACACATCGCAGGAGAAAGGCTTCTCTCCCGTGTGCGTGCGCGTGTGCGTGGTCAGGTGGTCGCTGCGGCTGAAGCTGCGCGCGCAGATGGTGCACTGGAAAGGCTTCTGTCCTGTGTGGATGCGCACGTGCCTGTTCAGCTCGTCCGAGCGCGAGAAGCGGCGGTCGCAGCCCTGCACGGAGCACGGGAACGGCTTCGCTTTGAGACCCTTAGCGGGAGCTCTCCTGCCCCCGCGTGACAGTTTGGGGGCTCCTGTCGCGTGCACATTGCTGAGGTTGACTATCGGGAACGCGCCCTGCAGGAGGGAGGACAGGAGTTGCGCGTCCAGGGTAGAGGGGAGGGAGGAGGGGAGCGAGGAGGGGGGGCTCCCGCTCTGCACGAGCTCCGTCTTCACTACAGGTCTGCTGATGACGTAGCTGCTGGAGTCTCCCCCGGTAACCGGAGCAGCCGCTAAGCTCTTCAGCCAGTCCTCCAGCCCCACCGGCTCCTGCTTGATTTCACAGCCGGGCTTCAGCTCGCCCAGGCCGGCCTCGGAGCTCAACAGAGAGTCGATGAAATCAGCCACATCCACCTGTTGCTCCAGAGCCGACAGCGGGAGGAGAGAGTCGGCGCTGGCCGGGTAGAGTGCCTCATTCCCGGTCACTGCAGATAGTCCACACCCGCTGCTGCAGCTGGAGGTCACAAACTCGCTCTTCACCACC